>NW_027150137.1:0-81872 GCF_031143425.1 Pleurodeles waltl | reverse complement strand
TGAATTTTTTTTCTAAGTCCCATCTCATTATGAGATGGGACTTAGAAAAATATTAAACTTTTGTCTAAGTTGACATGTGTGCCGCTTCCCATGTCAGAATGGGACATTTTGACTTATTGGATGGAAAGATAAACTTTTTGATCCAAATAGTGAAAAAGTGCAAATTCATAGTTTTTGTCAAAAAGTGGACAAGGTCCCATTCTGAGTGGGCACTCGGAAAAAATTTCAACTTTTTTCACCAAAAAAGTGAAAAAATCCAAATTTCATCTTTTTTAGTCCCAAAAGTGAAAAATCAAATTTCAATTTTTTTCTTCAAAAAGTGAAAAAAAATCCATTCTGAGTGGGCACTTGGAAAAAATTTCAACTTTTTTCACCAAAAAAGTGAAAAAAATCCAAATTTCATCTTTTTTTAGTGCCAAAAGTGAAAAAATCAAATTTCAATTTTTTTCTTCAAAAAAGTTGAAAAAATTCAATTCTGAGTGGGCACTTGGAAAAAATTTTCAACTTTTTTCACCAAAAAAGTGAAAAAATCAAAATTTCATCTTTTTTTAGTCCCAAAAGTGAAAAAATCAAATTTCAAGTTTTTTTCTTCAAAAAAGTGACAAAGTCGCATGCTGAGTGGGCACTTAGAAAAAATTTCAACTTTTATCGTCCAAAAAGTGAAAACATCCAAATGTAATTTTCTTCTTCAAGAAGTGACAAATTCCCATTCTGACAAGGGACGTGGAAGCTCTTTTTAATTTTTTCAAAAGTTGAATTTTTTTCTAAGTCCCATCTCATTATGAGATGGGACTTAGAAAATATTCAACTTTTGTCTAAGTTGACATGTGTGCCGCTTCCATGTCAGAATGGGACATTTTGGACTTATTGGATGGAAAGATAACTTTTTTGATCCAATAGTGAAAAAGTGCAAATTCATAGTTTTTGTCAAAAAAGTGACAAAGTCCCATTCTGAGTGGGGCACTCGGAAAAAATTTCAACTTTTTTCACCAAAAAAGTGAAAAAATCCAAATTTCATCTTTTTTAGTCCCAAAAGTGAAACAATCTAATTTCAATTTTTTTTCTTCAAAAAAGTGACAAAAATTCCATTCTGAGTGGGCAAAAATTTCAACTTTTTTTCACCAAAAAAGTGAAAAAATCAAAATTTCATCTTTTTTAGTCCCAAAAGTGAAAAAATCAAATTTCAATTTTTTTCTTCAAAAAGTGAAAAAAATTCCATTCTGAGTGGGCACTTGGAAAAAATTTCAACTTTTTTCACCAAAAAAGTGAAAAAATCCAAATTTCATCTTTTTAGTCCCAAAAGTGAAAAAATAAAATTTAATTTTTTTTCTTCAAAAAAGTGAAAAAATTCAATTCTGAGTGGGCACTTGGAAAAAATTTCAACTTTTTTCACCAAAAAAGTGAAAAAATCCAAATTTCATCTTGTTTAGTCCCAAAAATTAAAAAATCAAATTTCAATTTTTTTTTCAAAAAAGTGAAACAAATTCCATTCTGAGTGGGCACTTGAAAAAATTTCAACTTTTTTCATCCAAAAAGGGAAAAAATCCTAATTTCATCTTTTTTTAGTCCCAAAAGTGAAAAAATCAAATTTAAATTTTTTTTCTTCAAAAAAAGTGACAAAGTCTGGTTCTGAGTGGGCACTTGGGAAAAAAAATCTACTTTTTTGATCCAAAAAGTGAAAAAATCCAAATTCGATACATTTCTTCAAAAAGTCACAAAGTCCCCATTCTGAATGGGGACTTAGAAAAAATTTCAAACTTTATCGTCCAAAAAGTGAAAACATCCAAATTTAATTTTCATATTCAAAGAAGTAACAAATTCCCATTCTGACAAGGGACTTGGAAGCTCTTCTGACTTAATACAAAAGTTGCATTTTTTTCTAAGTCCCATCTCATTATGAGATGGGACTTAGAAAAATATTCAACTTTTGTCTAAAGTTGGGACATGTGTGCCGCTTCCCATGTCAGAATGGGACATTTTTGACTTATTGGATGGAAAG
Organism: Pleurodeles waltl; assembly: GCF_031143425.1. NCBI lineage: Eukaryota > Metazoa > Chordata > Amphibia > Caudata > Salamandridae > Pleurodeles > Pleurodeles waltl. The sequence goes on along the minus strand of NW_027150137.1, from coordinate 79,873 downwards.
ATAAACTTTTTTGATCCAAATAGTGATAAAGTGCAAATTCATAGTTTTTGTCAAAAAAGTGACAAAGTCCCATTCTGAGTGGGCACTCGGAAAAAATTTCAACTTTTTTCACCAAAAAAGTGAAAAAATTCAAAATTTCATCTTTTTTAGTCCCAAAAGTGAAACAATCTAATTTCAATTTTTTTCTTCAAAAAAGTGACAAAATTCCATACTGGAGTGGGCAAAAATTTCAACTTTTTTCACCAAAAAAGTGAAAAAACCAAAATTTCATCTTTTTTAGTCCCAAAAGTGAAAAAATCAAATTTCAATTTTTTTCTTCAAAAAGTGAAAAAAAATCCATTTCTGAGTGGGCACTTGGAAAAAATTTCAACTTTTTTCACCAAAAAAGTGAAAAAATCCAAATTTCATCTTTTTTAGTCCCAAAAGTGAAAAAATCTAATTTCAATTTTTTTCTTCAAAAAGTGAGAAAAAAATCCATTCTGAGTGGGCACTTGGAAAAAATTTCAACTTTTTTCACCAAAAAAGTGAAAAAATCCAAATTTCATCTTTTTTAGTCCCAAAAGTGAAAAATCAAATTTCAAATTTTTTTTCTTCAAAAAAGTGACAAAAATTCCATTCTGATTGTGCAAAAATTTCAACTTTTTTCACCAAAAAAGTAAAAAAATCCAAATTTCATCTTTTTTAGTCCCAAAAGTGAAAAAAATCAAATTTCAATTTTTTTCTTCAAAAAGTGAAAAAAATTCCATTCTGAGAGGGCACTTGGAAAAAATTTCAACTTTTTTCACCAAAAAAGTGAAAAAATCTAAATTTCATCTTTCTTAGTCCCAAAAGTGAAAAAATCAAATTCAATTTTTTTCTTCAAAAAAGTGAAAAAATTCAATTCTGAGTGGGCACTTGGAAAAAATTTCAACTTTTTTCACCAAAAAAGTGAAAAAATCCTAATTTCATCTTTTTAGTCCCAAAAGTGAAAAAAATCAAATTTCAATTTTTTTCTTCAAAAAGTGAAAAAAATTCCATTCTGAGTGGGCACTTGGAAAAAATTTCAACTTTTTTCACCAAAAAAGTGAAAAAATCCAAATTTCATCTTTTTTAGTCCCAAAAGTGAAAAAATAAAATTTAAATTTTTTTCTTCAAAAAAGTTGAAAAAATTCAATTCTGAGTGGGCACTTGGAAAAAATTTCAACTTTTTTCACCAAAAAAGTGAAAAAATCAAAAATTTCATCTTTTTTAGTCCCAAAAGTGAAAAAATCAAATTTCAAGTTTTTTTCTTCAAAAAGTGACAAAGTCGCATGCTGAGTGGGCACTTAGAAAAAATTTCAACTTTTATCGTCCAAAAAGTGAAAACATCCAAATGTAATTTTCTTCTTCCAAGAAGTGACAAATTCCCATTCTGACAAGGGACGTGGAAGCTCTTTTTATTTTTTTCAAAAGTTGAATTTTTTTCTAAGTCCCATCTCATTATGAGATGGGGGACTTAGAAAAATATTCAACTTTTGTCTAAGTTGACATGTGTGCCGCTTCCCATGTCAGAATGGGACATTTTGACTTATTGGATGGAAAGATAAACTTTTTTGATCCAAATAGTGAAAAAGTGCAAATTCATAGTTTTTGTCAAAAAAGTGACAAAGTCCCATTCTGAGTGGGCACTCGGAAAAAATTTCAACTTTTTTCACCAAAAAAGTGAAAAAATTCAAATTTCATCTTTTTTAGTCCCAAAGTGAAACAATCTAATTTCAATTTTTTTTCTTCAAAAAAGTGACAAAAATTCCATTCTGAGTGGGCAAAAATTTCAACTTTTTTCAACCAAAAAAGTGAAAAAATCAAAAATTTCATCTTTTTTAGTCCAAAAGTGAAAAAATCAAATTTCAATTTTTTTCTTCAAAAAGTGAAAAAAATTCCATTCTGAGTGGGCACTTGGAAAAAATTTCAACTTTTTTCACCAAAAAAAGTGAAAAAATCCAAATTTCATCTTTTTAGTCCCAAAAGTGAAAAAATAAAATTTAATTTTTTTTTCTTCAAAAAAGTGAAAAAATTCAATTCTGAGTGGGCACTTGGAAAAAATTTCAACCTTTTTTCACCAAAAAAGTGAAAAAAATCCAAATTTCATCTGTTTAGTCCCAAAAATTAAAAAATCAAATTTCAATTTTTTTTTCAAAAAAGTGAAACAAATTCCATTCTGAGTGGGCACTTGAAAAAAATTTCAACTTTTTTCATCCAAAAAGGGAAAAAATCCTAATTTCATCTTTTTTAGTCCCAAAAGTGAAAAAATCAAATTTAAATTTTTTTCTTCAAAAAAGTGACAAAGTCTGGTTCTGAGTGGGCACTTGGAAAAAAAATCTACTTTTTTGATCCAAAAAGTGAAAAAATCCAAATTCGATACATTTCTTCAAAAAGTCACAAAGTCCCATTCTGAATGGGGACTTAGAAAAATTTCAAACTTTATCGTCCAAAAAGTGAAAACATCCAAATTTAATTTTCATATTCAAAGAAGTAACAAATTTCCCATTCTGACAAGGGACTTGGAAGCTCTTCTGACTTAATACAAAAGTTGCATTTTTTTCTAAGTCCCATCTCATTATGAGATGGGACTTAGAAAAATATTCAACTTTTGTCTAAGTTGACATGTGTGCCGCTTCCCATGTCAGAATGGGACATTTTGACTTATTGGATGGAAAGATAAACTTTTTTGATCCAAATAGTGAAAAAGTGCAAATTCATAGTTTTTGTCAAAAAAGTGACAAAGTCCCATTCTGAGTGGGCACTCTGAAAAAAATTCAACTTTTTTCACCAAAAAAGTGAAAAAACCAAAATTTCATCTTTTTTAGTCCCAAAAGTGAAAAATCAAATTTCAATTTTTTTCTTCAAAAAGTGAAAAAAAATCCATTCTGAGTGGGCACTTGGAAAAAATTTTCAACTTTTTTCACCAAAAAAGTGAAAAAATCCAAATTTCATCTTTTTTAGTCCAAAAAGTGAAAAAATCTAATTTCAATTTTTTTTCTTCAAAAAGTGAAAAAAAAATCCATTCTGAGTGGGCACTTGGAAAAAATTTCAACCTTTTTTCACCAAAAAAGTGAAAAAATCCAAATTTCATCTTTTTTAGTCCCAAAAGTGAAAAAATCAAATTTCAAATTTTTTTCTTCAAAAAAGTGACAAAAATTCCATTCTGAGTGGGCAAAAAATTTCAACTTTTTTCACCAAAAAAGTAAAAAATCCAAATTTCATCTTTTTTAGTCCCAAAAGTGAAAAAATCAAATTTCAATTTTTTTCTTCAAAAAGTGAAAAAAATTCCATTCTGAGAGGGCACTTGGAAAAAATTTCAACTTTTTTCACCAAAAAAGTGAAAAATCTAAATTTCATCTTTCTTAGTCCCAAAAGGTGAAAAAATCTAATTTCAATTTTTTTCTTCAAAAAAGTGAAAAAATTCAATTCTGAGTGGGCACTTGGAAAAAATTTCAACTTTTTTCACCAAAAAAGTGAAAAAATCCTAATTTCATCTTTTTTAGTCCCAAAAGTGAAAAAATCAAATTTCAATTTTTTTCTTCAAAAAGTGAAAAAAAATTCCATTCTGAGTGGGCACTTGGAAAAAATTTCAACTTTTTTCACCAAAAAAGTGAAAAAATCCAAATTTCATCTTTTTTAGTCCCAAAAGTGAAAAAATCAAATTTCAATTTTTTTCTTCAAAAAAAGTGAAAAAATTCAATTCTGAGTGGGCACTTGGAAAAAATTTCAACTTTTTTCACCAAAAAAGTGAAAAAATCCAAATTTCATCTTGTTTAGTCCCAAAAATTAAAAAATCAAATTTCAATTTTTTTTTCAAAAAAGTGAAACAAATTCCATTCTGAGTGGGCACTTGGAAAAAAATTTCAACTTTTTTCATCCAAAAAGGGAAAAAATCCTAATTTCATCTTTTTTAGTCCCAAAAGTGAAAAAATCAAATTTCAATTTTTTTCTTCAAAAAAGTGACAAAGTCTGGTTCTGAGTGGGCACTTGGAAAAAAAATCTACTTTTTTGATCCAAAATGTGAAAAAAATCCAAATTCGATACATTTCTTCAAAAAGTCACAAAGTCCCATTCTGAATGGGGACTTAGAAAAAATTTCAAACTTTATCGTCCAAAAAGTGAAAACATCCAAATTTAATTTTCATGTCAAAGAAGTAACAAATTCCCATTCTGACAAGGGACTTGGAAGCTCTTCTGACTTTAATACAAAAGTTGAATTTTTTTCTAAGTCCCATCTCATTATGAGATGGGACTTAGAAAAATATTCAACTTTTGTCTAAGTTGACATGTGTGCCGCTTCCCATGTCAGAATGGGACATTTTGACTTATTGGATGGAAAGATAAACTTTTTTGATCCAAATAGTGAAAAAGTGCAAATTCATAGTTTTTGTCAAAAAAGTGACAAAGTCACATTCTGAGGTGGGCACCTCGGAAAAAATTTCAACTTTTTTCACCAAAAAAGTGAAAAAATCCAAATTTCATCTTTTTTAGTCCCAAAAGTGAAAAAATCAAATTTCAATTTTTTTTCTTCAAAAAAGTGACAAAAATTCCATTCTGAGTGGGCACTTGGAAAAAAGTTCAACTTTTTTCACCAAAAAAGTGAAAAAATCCAAATTTCATCTTTTTTAGTCCCAAAAGTGAAAAAATCTAATTTCAATTTTTTTCTTCAAAAAGTGAAAAAAAATCCATTCTGAGTGGGCACTTGGAAAAAATTTCAACTTTTTTCACCAAAAAAGTGAAAAAATCCAAATTTCATCTTTGTAGTCCCAAAAGTGAAAAAATCAAATTTCAAATTTTTTTCTTCAAAAAAGTGACAAAAATTCCATTCTGAGTGGGCAAAAAATTTCAACTTTTTTCACCAAAAAAAGTGAAAAAATCTAAATTTCATCTTTCTTAGTCCCAAAAGTGAAAAAATCAAATTTCAATTTTTTCTTCAAAAAGTGAAAAAAATTCCATTCTGAGAGGGCACTTGGAAAAAATTTCAACTTTTTTCACCAAAAAAGTAAAAAAAAATCTAAATTTCATCTTTCTTAGTCCCAAAAGTGAAAAAATCAAATTTCAATTTTTTTCTTCAAAAAAGTGAAAAAATTCAATTCTGAGTGGGCACTTGGAAAAAATTTCAACTTTTTTCACCAAAAAAGTGAAAAAATCCAAATTTCATCTTGTTTAGTCCCAAAAATTTAAAAATCAAATTTCAATTTTTTTTTCAAAAAGTGAAACAAATTCCATTCTGAGTGGGCACTTGGAAAAAATTTCAACTTTTTTCATCCAAAAAGGGAAAAAATCCTAATTTCATCTTTTTAGTCCCAAAAGTGAAAAAATCAAATTTAAATTTTTTTCTTCAAAAAAGTGACAAAGTCTGGTTCTGAGTGGGCACTTGAAAAAAAATCTACTTTTTTGATCCAAAAAGTGAAAAAATCCAAATTCGATAAATTTCTTCAAAAAGTCACAAAGTCCCATTCTGAATGGGGACTTAGAAAAATTTCAAACTTTATCGTCCAAAAAGTGAAAACATCCAAATTTAATTTTCATATTCAAAGAAGTAACAAATTCCCATTCTGACAAGGGACTTGGGAAGCTCTTCTGACTTAATACAAAAGTTGCATTTTTTTCTAAGTCCCATCTCATTATGAGATGGGACTTAGAAAAATATTCAACTTTTGTCTAAGTTGACATGTGTGCCGCTTCCCATGTCAGAATGGGACATTTTGACTTATTGGATGGAAAGATAAACTTTTTTGATCCAAATAGTGGAAAAAGTGCAAATTCATAGTTGTTGTCAAAAAAAGTGACAAAGTCCCATTCTGAGTGGGGCACTCTGAAAAAAATTCAACTTTTTTCACCAAAAAAGTGAAAAAACCAAAATTTCATCTTTTTTAGTCCCAAAAGTGAAAAAATCAAATTCAATTTTTTTTCTTCAAAAAGTGAAAAAAAATCCATTCTGAGTGGGCACTTGGAAAAAATTTCAACTTTTTTCACCAAAAAAGTGAAAAAAATCCAAATTTCATCTTTTTTAGTCCCAAAAGTGAAAAAATCTAATTTCAATTTTTTTCTTCAAAAAGTGAAAAAAAATCCATTCTGAGTGGGCACTTGGAAAAAATTTCAACTTTTTTCACCAAAAAAGTGAAAAAATCCAAATTTCATCTTTTTTAGTCCCAAAAGTGAAAAAAATCAAATTTCAAATTTTTTTCTCAAAAAAGTGACAAAAATTCCATTCTGAGTGGGCAAAAATTTCAACTTTTTTCACCAAAAAAGTAAAAAAAATCCAAATTTCATCTTTTTTAGTCCCAAAAGTGAAAAAATCAAATTTCAATTTTTTTCTTCAAAAAGTGAAAAAAAATTCCATTCTGAGAGGGGCACTTGGAAAAAATTTCAAACTTTTTTCACCAAAAAAGTGAAAAAATCTAAATTTCATCTTTCTTAGTCCCAAAAGTGGAAAAAATCAAATTTCAATTTTTTTCTTCAAAAAAGTGAAAAAATTCAATTCTGAGTGGGCACTTGGAAAAAATTTCAACTTTTTTCACCAAAAAAGTGAAAAAATCCTAATTTCATCTTTTTTAGTCCCAAAAGTGAAAAAAATCAAATTTCAATTTTTTTCTTCAAAAAGTGAAAAAAATTCCATTCTGAGTGGGCACTTGGAAAAAATTTCAACTTTTTTCACCAAAAAAGTGAAAAAAATCCAAATTTCATCTTTTTTAGTCCCAAAAGTGAAAAAATCAAATTTCAATTTTTTTTCTTCAAAAAAGTGAAAAAATTCAATTCTGAGTGGGCACTTGGAAAAAATGTCAACTTTTTTCACCAAAAAAGTGAAAAAATCCAAATTTCATCTTGTTTAGTCCCAAAAATTAAAAAATCAAATTTCAATTTTTTTTTCAAAAAAGTGAAACAAATTCCATTCTGAGTGGGCACTTGGAAAAAATTTCAACTTTTTTCATCCAAAAAGTGAAAAAATCAAAATTTCATCTTTTTTAGTCCACAAAGAGAAAATATCAAATTTACATTTTTTTCTTCAAAAAAGTGACAAAGTGCGGTTCTGAGTGGGCAGTTGGAAAAAAATGTCTACTTTTTTCATCCAAAAAGTGAAAAAATCCAAATTCAATACATTTCTTTAAAAAAGTCACAAAGTCCCATTCTGAATGGGGACTTAGAAAAAATTGTCAACCTTTATCGTCCAAAAAGAGAAAACATCCAAATTTAATTTTCTTCTTCAAAGAAGTAACAAATTCCCCATTCTGACAAGGGACTTGGAAGCTCTTTTGACTTTTCACAAAAGTTGAATTTTTTTCTAAGTCCCATCTCATTATGAGATGGGACTTAGAAAAATATTCAACTTTTGTCTAAGTTGACATGTGTGCCGCTTCCCATGTCAGAATGGGACATTTTGACTTATTGGATGGAAAGATAAACTTTTTTGATCCAAATAGTGAAAAATTGCAAATTCATAGATCTTGTCAAAAAAGTGACAAAGTCCCATTCTGAGTGGGCACTTGGAAAAAAATGTCAACTTTTTTCATCCAAAAAGTGAAAAAATCCTAATTTCATCTTTTTAGTCCCAAAAGTAAAAAAAACAAATTTCAATTTTTTTCTTCAAAAAAGTGAAAAAAAAATCATTCTGAGTGGGGCACTTGGAAAAAATTTCAACTTTTTTCACCAAAAAAGTGAAAAAATCCAAATTTCATCTTTTTTAGTCCCAAAAGTGAAAAAATCAAATTTCAAATTTTTTTCTTCAAAAAAGTGAAAAAAAATCCGTTCTGAGTGGGCACTTGGAAAAAATTTCAACTTTTTTCATCCAAAAAGTGAAAAAATCCAAATTTCATCTTTTTTAGTCCCAAAAGAGGAAAAAATCAAATTTACATTTTTTTCTTCAAAAAAGTGACAAAGTCCGGTTCTGAGTGGGCACTTGGAAAAAATGTCTACGTTTTTCATCCAAAAAGTGAAAAAATCCAAATTCAATACATTTTTTCAAAAAAGTCACAAAGTCCCATTCTGAATGTGGACTTAGAAAAAATTTCAACCTTTATCGTCCAAAAAGTGAAAACATCCAAATTTAATTTTCTTCTTCAAAGAAGTAACAAATTCCCATTCTGACAAGGGACTTGGAAGCTCTTTTGACTTTTCACAAAAGTTGAATTTTTTTCTAAGTCCCATCTCATTATGAGATGGGACTTAGAAAAATATTCAACTTTTGTCTAAGTTGACATGTGTGCCGCTTCCCATGTCAGAATGGGACATTTTGACTTATTGGATGGAAAGATAAACTTTTTTGATCCAAATAGTGAAAAATTGCAAATTCATAGTTTTTTTCAAAAAGTGACAAAGTCCCATTCTGAGTGGGCACTTGGAAAAAATTTCAACTTTTTTCATCCAAAAAGTGAAAAAAATCCTAATTTCATCTTTTTTAGTCCCAAAAGTAAAAAAAACAAATTTCAATTTTTTTTCTTCAAAAAAGTGAAAAAAAAATCATTCTGAGTGGGCACTTTGAAAAAAATTCAACTTTTTTCACCAAAAAAATGAAAAAATCCAAATTTCATCTTTTTAGTCCCAAAAGTGAAAAAATCAAATTTCAATTTTTTTCTTCAAAAAAGTGAAAAAAATTCCGTTCTGAGTGGGCACTTGGAAAAAATTTCAACTTTTTTTCATCCAAAAAGTGAAAAAATCCAAATTTCATCTTTTTTAGTCCCAAAAGAGAAAAATCAAATTTACAATTTTTTTCTTCAAAAAAGTAACAAAGTCCGGTTCTGAGTGGGCACTTGGAAAAAATGTCTACTTTTTTCATCCAAAAAGTGAAAAAATCCAAATTCAATACATTTCTTCAAAACAGTCACAAAGTCCCATTCTGAATGGGGACTTAGAAAAATTTTCAACCTTTATCGTCCAAAAAGTGAAAACATCCAAATTTAATTTTCTTCTTCAAAGAAGTAACAAATTCCCATTCTGACAAGGGACTTGGAAGCTCTTTTGACTTTTCACAAAAGTTGAATTTTTTTCTAAGTCCCATCTCATTATGAGATGGGACTTAGAAAAATATTCAACTTTTGTCTAAGTTGACATGTGTGCCGCTTCCCATGTCAGAATGGGACATTTTTGACTTATTGGATGGAAAGATAAACTTTTTTGATCCAAATAGTGAAAAATTGCAAATTCATAGTTTTTTTCAAAAAAGTGGACAAAGTCCCATTCTGAGTGGGCACTTGGAAAAAATTTCCACATTTTTCATACAAAAAGTGAAAAAATCCTAATTTCATCTTTTTTAGTCCCAAAAGTAAAAAAAACAAATTTCAATTTTTTTCTTCAAAAAAGTGAAAAAAAAATCATTCTGAGTGGGCACTTGGAAAAATTTCAACTTTTTTCACCAAAAAAGTGAAAAAATCCAAATTTCATCTTTTTTAGTCCCCAAAGTGAAAAAATCAAATTTCAATTTTTTTCTTCAAAAAAGTGAAATAGATTCCGTTCTGAGTGGGCACTTGGAAAAAATTTCAACTTTTTTCATCCAAAAAGTGAAAAAATCAAATTTCATCTTTTTTAGTCCCAAAAGAGAAAAAATCAAATTTACATTTTTTTCTTCAAAAAAGTGACAAAGTCCGGTTCTGAGTGGGCACTTGGAAAAAATGTCTACTTTTTTCATCCAAAAAGTGAAAAAATCCAAATTCAATACATTTCTTCAAAAAAGTCACAAAGTCCCATTCTGAATGGGGACTTAGAAAAAATTTCAACCTTTATCGTCCAAAAAGTGAAAACATCCAAATTTAATTTTCTTCTTCAAAGAAGTAACAAATTCCCATTCTGACAAGGGACTTGGAAGCTCTTTTGACTTTTCACAAAGTTGAATTTTTTTTCTAAGTCCCATCTCATTATGAGATGGGACTTTGAAAAATATTCCACTTTTGTCTAAGTTGACATGTGTGCCGCTTCCCATGTCAGAATGGGACATTTTGACTTATTCGATGGAAAGATAAACTTTTTTGATCCAAATAGTGAAAAATTGGCAAATTCATAGTTTTTGTCAAAAAAGTGACAAAGTCCAATTCTGAGTGGGCACTTGGAAAAAATTTCAACTTTTTTCATCCAAAAAGTGAAAAAATCCTAATTTCATTTTTTTTAGTCCCAAAAGTATAAAAAACAAATTTCAATTTTTTCTTCAAAAAGTGAAAAAAAATTCATTCTGAGTGGGCACTTGGAAAAAATTTCAACTTTTTTCACCAAAAAAGTGAAAAAATCAAAATTTCATCTTTTTAGTCCCAAAAGTGAAAAAATCAAATTTCAATTTTTTTCTTCAAAAAAGTGAAAAAAATTCCATTCTGAGTGAATTCCATTCTGAGTGGGCACTTGGAAAAAATTTCAACTTTTTTCATCCAAAAAGTGAAAAAATCCAAATTTCATCTTTTTTAGTCCCAAAAGAGAAAAAATCAAATTGAAATTTTTTTCTTCAAAAAAGTGACAAAGTCCGGTTCTGAGTGGGCACTTGGAAAAAATGTCTACTTTTTTCATACAAAAAGTGAAAAAATCCTAATTTCATTTTTTTTAGTCCCAAAAGTATAAAAAACTAATTTCAATTTTTTTCTTCAAAAAAGTGAAAAAAATTCATTCTGAGTGGGCACTTGGAAAAAATTTCAACTTTTTTCACCAAAAAAGTGAAAAAATCCAAATTTCATCTTTTTTAGTCCCAAAAGTGAAAAAATCAAATTTCAATTTTTTTCTTCTAAAAAGTGAAAAAAATTCCATTCTGAGTGGGCACTTGGAAAAAATTTCAACTTTTTTCATCCAAAAAGTGAAAAAATCCAAATTTCATCTTTTTTAGTCCCAAAAGAGAAAAAATCAAATTTAAATTTTTTTCTTCAAAAAAGTGACAAAGTCCGGTTCTGAGTGGGCACTTGGAAAAAATGTCTACTTTTTTCATCCAAAAAGTGAAAAAATCCAAATTCAATACATTTCTTCAAAAAAGTCACAAAGTCCCATTCTGAATGGGGACTTAGAAAAAATTTCAACCTTTATCGTCCAAAAAGTGAAAACATCCAAATTTAATTTTCTTCTTCAAAGAAGTAACAAATTCCCATTCTGACAAGGGACTTGGAAGCTCTTTTGACTTTTCACAAAAGTTGAATTTTTTTCTAAGTCCCATCTCATTATGAGATGGGACTTAGAAAAATATTCAACTTTTGTCTAAGTTGACATGTGTGCCGCTTCCCATGTCAGAATGGGACATTTTGACTTATTGGATGGAAAGATAAACTTTTTTGATCCAAATAGTGAAAAATTGCAAATTCATAGTTTTTTTCAAAAAGTGACAAAGTCCCATTCTGAGTGGGCACTTGGAAAAAATTTCAACTTTTTTCATCCAAAAAGTGAAAAAATCCTAATTTCATCTTTTTTAGTCCCAAAAGTAAAAAAAACAAATTTCAATTTTTTTCTTCAAAAAAGTGAAAAAAATTCCGTTCTGAGTGGGCACTTGGAAAAAATTTCAACTTTTTTCATCCAAAAAGTGAAAAAATCAATCAAATTTACATTTTTTTCTTCAAAAAAGTGACAAAGTCCGGTTCTGAGTGGGGCACTTGGAAAAAATGTCTACTTTTTTCATCCAAAAAGTGAAAAAATCCAAATTCAATACATTTCTTCAAAAAAGTCACAAAGTCCCATTCTGAATGGGGACTTAGAAAAAATTTCAACCTTTATCGTCCAAAAAGTGAAAACATCCAAATTTAATTTTCTTCTTCAAAGAAGTAACAAATTCCCATTCTGACAAGGGACTTGGAAGCTCTTTTGACTTTTCACAAAAGTTGAATTTTTTTCTAAGTCCCATCTCATTATGAGATGGGACTTAGAAAAATATTCAACTTTTGTCTAAGTTGACATGTGTGCCGCTTCCCATGTCAGAATGGGACATTTTGACTTATTGGATGGAAAGATAAACTTTTTTGATCCAAATAGTGAAAAATTGCAAATTCATAGTTTTTGTCCAAAAAGTGACAAAGTCCCATTCTGAGTGGGGACTTGGAAAAAAATGTATACCTTTATCGTCTAAAAAGTGAAAACATCCAAATTTAATTTTCTTCTTCAAAGAAGTAACAAATTCCCATTCTGACAAGTGACTTGGAAGCTCTTTTGACTTTTCACAAAAGTTGAATTTTTTTCTAAGTCCCATCTGATTATGAGATGGGACTTAGAAAAATATTCAACTTTTGTCTAAGTTGACATGTGTGCCGCTTCCCATGTCAGAATGGGACATTTTGACTTATTGGATGGAAAGATAAACTTTTTTGATCCAAATAGTGAAAAATTGCAAATTCATAGTTTTTTTCAAAAAGTGACAAAGTCCCATTCTGAGTGGGCACTTGGAAAAAATTTCAACTTTTTTCATCCAAAAAGTGAAAAAATCCTAATTTCATCTTTTTTAGTCCCAAAAGTAAAAAAAACAAATTTCAATTTTTTTTCTTCAAAAAAGTGAAAAAAAATTCATTCTGAGTGGGCACTTTGAAAAAATTTCAACTTTTTTCACCAAAAAAATGAAAAAATCCAAATTTCATCTTTTTTAGTCCAAAAGTGAAAAAATCAAATTTCAATTTTTTTCTTCAAAAAAGTGAAAAAAAATCCGTTCTGAGTGGGCACTTGGAAAAAATTTCAACTTTTTTCATCCAAAAAGTGAAAAAATCAAAATTTCATCTTTTTTCGTCCCAAAAGTAAAAAAAACAAATTTTATTTTTTTTCTTCAAAAAAGTGAAAAAAAAATCATTCTGAGTGGGCACTTGGAAAAAATTTCAACTTTTTTCACCAAAAAAGTGAAAAAATCAAAATTTCATCTTTTTAGTCCCAAAAGTGAAAAAATCAAATTTCAATTTTTTTCTTCAAAAAAGTGAAAAAAAATCCGTTCTGAGTGGGCACTTGGAAAAAATTTCAACTTTTTTCATCCAAAAAGTGAAAAAATCCAAATTTCATCTTTTTTAGTCCCAAAAGAGAAAAAATCAAATTTACATTTTTTTCTTCAAAAAAGTGACAAAGTCCCATTCTGAGTGGGGACTTGGAAAAAATTTCAACTTTTTTCATCCAAAAAGTGAAAAAATCCTAATTTCATCTTTTTTAGTCCCAAAAGTATAAAAATCAAATTTCAATTTTTTTCTTCAAAAAAGTGAAAAAAAAATCATTCTGAGTGGGCACTTGGAAAAAATGTCAACTTTTTTCACCAAAAAAGTGAAAAAATCCAAATTTCATCTTTTTTAGTCCCAAAAGTGAAAAAATCTAATTTCAATTTTTTTCTTCAAAAAAGTGAAAAAAATTCCGTTCTGAGTGGGCACTTGGAAAAAATTTCAACTTTTTTCATCCAAAAAGTGAAAAAATCAAAATTTCATCTTTTTTAGTCCACAAAGAGAAAATATCAAATTTACATTTTTTTCTTCAAAAAAGTGACAAAGTGCGGTTCTGAGTGGGCACTTGGAAAAAATGTCTACTTTTTTCATCCAAAAAGTGAAAAAATCCAAATTCAATACATTTCTTCAAAAAAGTCACAAAGTCCCATTCTGAATGGGGACTTAGAAAAAATGTCAACCTTTATCGTCCAAAAAGTGAAAACATCCAAATTTAATTTTCTTCTTCAAAGAAGTAACAAATTCCCATTCTGACAAGGGACTTGGAAGCTCTTTTGACTTTTCACAAAAGTTGAATTTTTTTCTAAGTCCCATCTCATTATGAGATGGGACTTAGAAAAATATTCAACTTTTGTCTAAGTTGACATGTGTGCCGCTTCCCATGTCAGAATGGGACATTTTGACTTATTGGATGGAAAGATAAACTTTTTTGATCCAAATAGTGAAAAATTGCAAATTCATAGTTCTTGTCAAAAAAGTGACAAAGTCCCATTCTGAGTGGGCACTTGGAAAAAATGTCAACTTTTTTCATCCAAAAGTGAAAAAAATCCTAATTTCATCTTTTTTAGTCCCAAAAGTAAAAAAAACAAATTTCAATTTTTTTCTTCAAAAAAGTGAAAAAAAAATCATTCTGAGTGGGCACTTGGAAAAAATTTCAACTTTTTTCACCAAAAAAGTGAAAAAATCCAAATTTCATCTTTTTTAGTCCCAAAAGTGAAAAAATCAAATTTCAATTTTTTTCTTCAAAAAAGTGAAAAAAAATCCGTTCTGAGTGGGCACTTGGAAAAAATTTCAACTTTTTTCATCCAAAAAGTGAAAAAATCCAAATTTCATCTTTTTTAGTCCCAAAAGAGAAAAAATCTAATTTACATTTTTTTCTTCAAAAAAGTGACAAAGTCCGGTTCTGAGTGGGCACTTGGAAAAAATGTCTACTTTTTTCATCCAAAAAGTGAAAAAATCCAAATTCAATACATTTTTCAAAAAAGTCACAAAGTCCCATTCTGAATGTGGACTTAGAAAAAATTTCAACCTTTATCGTCCAAAAAGTGAAAACATCCAAATTTAATTTTCTTCTTCAAAGAAGTAACAAATTCCCATTCTGACAAGGGACTTGGAAGCTCTTTTGACTTTTCACAAAAGTTGAATTTTTTTCTAAGTCCCATCTAATTATGAGATGGGACTTAGAAAAATATTCAACTTTTGTCTAAGTTGACATGTGTGCCGCTTCCCATGTCAGAATGGGACATTTTGACTTATTGGATGGAAAGATAAACTTTTTTGATCCAAATAGTGAAAAATTTAAAATTCATAGTTTTTGTATAAAAAGTGACAAAGTCCCATTCTCAGTGGGGACTTGGAAAAAATTTCAACTTTTTTCATCCAAAAAGTGAAAAAATCCTAATTTCATCTTTTTTAGTCCCAAAAGTGAAAAAATCAAATTTCAATTTTTTTCTTCAAAAAAGTGAAAAAAATTCCGTTCTGAGTGGGCACTTGGAAAAAATTTCAACTTTTTTCATCCAAAAAGTGAAAAAATCAATCAAATTTTAATTTTTTTCTTCAAAAAAGTGACAAAGTCCGGTTCTGAGTGGGCACTTGGAAAAAATGTCTACTTTTTTCATCCAAAAGTGAAAAAATCCAAATTCAATACATTTCTTCAAAAAAGTCACAAAGTCCCATTCTGAATGGGGACTTAGAAAAAATTTCAACCTTTATCGTCCAAAAAGTGAAAACATCCAAATTTAATTTTCTTCTTCAAAGAAGTAACAAATTCCCATTCTGACAAGGGACTTGGAAGCTCTTTTGACTTTTCACAAAAGTTGAATTTTTTTCTAAGTCCCATCTCATTATGAGATGGGACTTAGAAAAATATTCAACTTTTGTCTAAGTTGACATGTGTGCCGCTTCCCATGTCAGAATGGGACATTTTGACTTATTGGATGGAAAGATAAACTTTTTTGATCCAAATAGTGAAAAATTGCAAATTCATAGTTTTTGTCCAAAAAGTGACAAAGTCCCATTCTGAGTGGGGACTTGGAAAAAAATTTATACCTTTATCGTCTAAAAAGTGAAAACATCCAAATTTAATTTTCTTCTTCAAAGAAGTAACAAATTCCCATTCTGACAAGTGACTTGGAAGCTCTTTTGACTTTTCACAAAAGTTGAATTTTTTTCTAAGTCCCATCTGATTATGAGATGGGACTTAGAAAAATATTCAACTTTTGTCTAAGTTGACATGTGTGCCGCTTCCCATGTCAGAATGGGACATTTTGACTTATTGGATGGAAAGATAAACTTTTTTGATCCAAATAGTGAAAAATTGCAAATTTTTCAAAAAGTTGACAAAGTCCCATTCTGAGTGGGCACTTGGAAAAAATTTCAACTTTTTTCATCCAAAAAGTGAAAAAATCCTAATTTCATCTTTTTTAGTCCCAAAAGTGAAAAAATCAAATTTCAATTTTTTTCTTCTAAAAAGTGAAAAAAATTCCATTCTGAGTGGGCACTTGGAAAAAATTTCAACTTTTTTCATCCAAAAAGTGAAAAAATCCAAATTTCATCTTTTTTAGTCCCAAAAGAGAAAAAATCAAATTTAAATTTTTTTCTTCAAAAAAGTGACAAAGTCCGGTTCTGAGTGGGCACTTGGAAAAAATGTCTACTTTTTTCATCCAAAAAGTGAAAAAATCCAAATTCAATACATTTCTTCAAAAAAGTCACAAAGTCCCATTCTGAATGGGGACTTAGAAAAAATTTCAACCTTTATCGTCCAAAAAGTGAAAACATCCAAATTTAATTTTCTTCTTCAAAGAAGTAACAAATTCCCATTCTGACAAGCAACTTGGAAGCTCTTTTGACTTTTCACAAAAGTTGAATTTTTTTCTAAGTCCCATCTCATTGTGAGATGGGACTTAGAAAAATATTCAACTTTTGTCTAAGTTGACATGTGTGCCGCTTCCCATGTCAGAATGGGACATTTTGACTTATTGGATGGAAAGATAAACTTTTTTGATCCAAATAGTGAAAAATTGCAAAATCTTAGTTTTTGTCAAAAAAGTGACAAAGTCCCATTCTGAGTGGGCACTTGGAAAAAATTTCAACTTTTTTCATCCAAAAAGTGAAAAAATCCTAATTTCATCTTTTTTAGTCCCAAAAGTAAAAAAAACAAATTTCAATTTTTTTCTTCAAAAAAGTGAAAAAAAAATCATTCTGAGTGGGCACTTGGAAAAAAATTTCAACTTTTTTCACCAAAAAAGTGAAAAAATCCAAATTTCATCTTTTTTAGTCCCAAAAGTGAAAAAATCAAATTTCAATTTTTATCTTCAAAAAAGTGAAAAAAATTCCGTTCTGAGTGGGCACTTGGAAAAAATTTCAACTTTTTTCATCCAAAAAGTGAAAAAATCCAAATTTCATCTTTTTTAGTACCAAAAGAGAAAAAATCAAATTTACATTTTTTTCTTCAAAAAAGTGACAAAGTCCGGTTCTGAGTGGGCACTTGGAAAAAATGTCTACTTTTTTCATCCAAAAAGTGAAAAAATCCAAATTCAATACATTTCTTCAAAAAAGTCACAAAGTCCCATTCTGAATGTGGACTTAGAAAAAATTTCAACCTTTATCGTCTAAAAAGTGAAAACATCCAAATTTAATTTTCTAATTCAAAGAAGTAACAAATTCCCATTCTGACAAGTGACTTGGAAGCTCTTTTGACTTTTCACAAAAGTTGAATTTTTTTCTAAGTCCCATCTCATTATGAGATGGGACTTAGAAAAATATTCAACTTTTGTCTAAGTTGACATGTGTGCCGCTTCCCATGTCAGAATGGGACATTTTGACTTATTGGATGGAAAGATAAACTTTTTTGATCCAAATAGTGAAAAATTGCAAATTCATAGTTTTTTTCAAAAAGTGACAAAGTCCCATTCTGAGTGGGCACTTGGAAAAAATTTCAACTTTTTTCATCCAAAAAGTGAAAAAATCCTAATTTCATCTTTTTTAGTCCCAAAAGTAAAAAAAACAAATTTAAATTTTTTTCTTAAAAAAGTGAAAAAAAATTCATTCTGAGTGGGCACTTTGAAAAAATTTCAACTTTTTTCACCAAAAAAGTGAAAAAATCCAAATTTCATCTTTTTTAGTCCCAAAAGTGAAAAAATCAAATTTCAATTTTTTTCTTCAAAAAAGTGAAAAAAATTCCGTTCTGAGTGGGCACTTGGAAAAAATTTCAAACTTTTTTCATCCAAAAAGTGAAAAAATCCAAATTTCATCTTTTTTAGTCCCAAAAGAGAAAAAATCAAATTTACATTTTTTCTTCAAAAAAGTGACAAAGTCCGGTTCTGAGTGGGCACTTGGAAAAAATGTCTACTTTTTTCATCCAAAAAGTGAAAAAATCCAAATTAAATATATTTCTTCAAAAAAGTCACAAAGTCCCATTCTGAATGGGGACTTAGAAAAAATGTCAACCTTTATCGTCCAAAAAGTGAAAACATCCAAATTTAATTTTCTTCTTCAAAGAAGTAACAAATTCCCATTCTGACAAGGGACTTGGAAGCTCTTTTGACTTTTCACAAAGGTTGAATTTTTTTCCAATTCCCATCTCATTATGAGATGGAACTTAGAAAAATATTCAACTTTTGTCTAAGTTGACATGTGTGCCGCTTCCCATGTCAGAATGGGACATTTTGACTTATGGGATGGAAAGATAAACTTTTTTGATCCAAATAGTGAAAAATTGCAAATTCATAGTTTTTTTCAAAAAAGTGACAAAGTCCCATTCTGAGTGGGGACTTGGAAAAAATTTCAACTTTTTTCATCCAAAAAGTGAAAAAATCCTAATTTCATCTTTTTTAGTCCCAAAAGTAAAAAAAAACAAATTTCAATTTTTTTCTTCAAAAAAGTGAAAAATAAATTCATTCTGAGTGGGCACTTGGAAAAAATTTCAACTTTTTTCACCCAAAAAATGAAAAAATCCAAATTTCATCTTTTTTAGTCCCAAAAGTGAAAAAATCTAATTTCAATTTTTTTCTTCAAAAAAGTGAAAAAAAATCCGTTCTGAGTGGGCACTTGGAAAAAATTTCAACTTTTTTTCATCCAAAAAGTGAAAAAATCCAAATTTCATCTTTTTTAGTCCCAAAAGAGAAAAAATCAAATTTACATTTTTTTCTTCAAAAAAGTGACAAAGTCCGGTTCTGAGTGGGCACTTGGAAAAAATGTCTACTTTTTTCATCCAAAAAGTGAAAAAATCCAAATTCAATACATTTCTTCAAAAAAGTCACAAAGTCCCATTCTGAATGTGGACTTAGAAAAAATTTCAACCTTTATCGTCCAAAAAGTGAAAACATCCAAATTTAATTTTCTTCTTCAAAGAAGTAACAAATTCCCATTCTGACAAGTGACTTGGAAGCTCTTTTGACTTTTCACAAAAGTTGAATTTTTTTCTAAGTCCCATCTCATTATGAGATGGGACTTAGAAAAATATTCAACTTTTGTCTAAGTTGACATGTGTGCCGCTTCCCATGTCAGAATGGGACATTTTGACTTATTGGATGGAAAGATAAACTTTTTTGATCCAAATAGTGAAAAATTGCAAATTCATACGTTTTGTCAAAAAAGTGACAAAGTCCAATTCTGAGTGGGCACTTGGAAAAAATTTCAACTTTTTTCATCCAAAAAGTGAAAAAATCCTAATTTCATTTTTTTTAGTCCCAAAAGTATAAAAAACAAATTTCAATTTTTTTCTTCAAAAAAGTGAAAAAAAATTCATTCTGAGTGGGCACTTGGAAAAAATTTCAACTTTTTTAACCAAAAAAGTGAAAAAATCCAAATTTCATCTTTTTTAGTCCCAAAAGTGAAAAAATCAAATTTCAATTTTTTCTTCAAAAAAGTGAAAAAAATTCCGTTCTGAGTGGGCACTTGGAAAAAATTTCAACTTTTTTCATCCAAAAAGTGAAAAAATCCAAATTTCATCTTTTTTAGTCCCAAAAGAGAAAAAATCAAATTTAAATTTTTTCTTCAAAAAAGTGACAAAGTCCGGTTCTGAGTGGGCACTTGGAAAAAATGTCTACTTTTTTCATCCAAAAAGTGAAAAAATCCAAATTCAATACATTTCTTCAAAAAAGTCACAAAGTCCCATTCTGAATGGGGACTTAGAAAAAATGTCAACCTTTATCGTCCAAAAAGTGAAAACATCCAAATTTAATTTTCTTCTTCAAAGAAGTAACAAATTCCCATTCTGACAAGGGACTTGGAAGCTCTTTTGACTTTTCACAAAAGTTGAATTTTTTTCTAAGTCCCATCTCATTATGAGATGGGACTTAGAAAAATATTCAACTTTTGTCTAAGTTGACATGTGTGCCGCTTCCCATGTCAGAATGGGACATTTTGACTTATTGGATGGAAAGATAAACTTTTTTGATCCAAATAGTGAAAAATTGCAAATTCATAGTTTTTGTCCAAAAAGTGACAAAGTCCCATTCTGAGTGGGGACTTGGAAAAAAATGTATACCTTTATCGTCTAAAAAGTGAAAACATCCAAATTTAATTTTCTTCTTCAAAGAAGTAACAAATTCCCATTCTGACAAGTGACTTGGAAGCTCTTTTGACTTTTCACAAAAGTTGATTTTTTTTCTAAGTCCCATCTGATTATGAGATGGGACTTAGAAAAATATTCAACTTTTGTCTAAGTTGACATGTGTGCCGCTTCCCATGTCAGAATGGGACATTTTGACTTATTGGATGGAAAGATAAACTTTTTTGATCCAAATAGTGAAAAATTGCAAATTCATAGTTTTTTTCAAAAAGTGACAAAGTCCCATTCTGAGTGGGCACTTGGAAAAAATTTCAACTTTTTTCATCCAAAAAGTGAAAAAATCCTAATTTCATCTTTTTTAGTCCCAAAAGTAAAAAAAACAAATTTCAATTTTTTTTCTTCAAAAAAGTGAAAACAAATTCATTCTGAGTGGGCACTTTGAAAAAATTTCAACTTTTTTCACCAAAAAAATGAAAAAATCCAAATTTCATCTTTTTCAGTCCCAAAAGTATAAAAATCAAATTTCAATTTTTTTCTTCAAAAAAGTGAAAAAAAAATCATTCTGAGTGGGCACTTGGAAAAAATTTCAACTTTTTTCACCCAAAAAATGAAAAAATCCAAATTTCATCTTTTTTAGTCCCAAAAGTGAAAAAATCTAATTTCAATTTTTTTCTTCAAAAAAGTGAAAAAAATTCCGTTCTGAGTGGGCACTTGGAAAAAATTTCAACTTTTTTCATCCAAAAAGTGAAAAAATCAAAATTTCATCTTTTTTAGTCCACAAAGAGAAAATATCAAATTTACATTTTTTTCTTCAAAAAAGTGACAAAGTGCGGTTCTGAGTGGGCACTTGGAAAAAATGTCTACTTTTTTCATCCAAAAAGTGAAAAAATCCAAATTCAATACATTTCTTCAAAAAAGTCACAAAGTCCCATTCTGAATGGGGACTTAGAAAAAATGTCAACCTTTATCGTCCAAAAAGTGAAAACATCCAAATTTAATTTTCTTCTTCAAAGAAGTAACAAATTCCCATTCTGACAAGGGACTTGGAAGCTCTTTTGACTTTTCACAAAAGTTGAATTTTTTTCTAAGTCCCATCTCATTATGAGATGGGACTTAGAAAAATATTCAACTTTTGTCTAAGTTGACATGTGTGCCGCTTCCCATGTCAGAATGGGACATTTTGACTTATTGGATGGAAAGATAAACTTTTTTGATCCAAATAGTGAAAAATTGCAAATTCATAGTTCTTGTCAAAAAAGTGACAAAGTCCCATTCTGAGTGGGCACTTGGAAAAAATGTCAACTTTTTTCATCCAAAAAGTGAAAAAATCCTAATTTCATCTTTTTTAGTCCCAAAAGTAAAAAAAACAAATTTCAATTTTTTTCTTCAAAAAAGTGAAAAAAAAATCATTCTGAGTGGGCACTTGGAAAAAATTTCAACTTTTTTCACCAAAAAAGTGAAAAAATCCAAATTTCATCTTTTTTAGTCCCAAAAAGTGAAAAAATCAAATTTCAATTTTTTTCTTCAAAAAAGTGAAAAAAAATCCGTTCTGAGTGGGCACTTGGAAAAAATTTCAACTTTTTTCATCCAAAAAGTGAAAAAATCCAAATTTCATCTTTTTTAGTCCCAAAAGAGAAAAAATCAAATTTACATTTTTTTCTTCAAAAAAGTGACAAAGTCCGGTTCTGAGTGGGCACTTGGAAAAAATGTCTACGTTTTTCATCCAAAAAGTGAAAAAATCCAAATTCAATACATTTTTTCAAAAAAGTCACAAAGTCCCATTCTGAATGTGGACTTAGAAAAAATTTCAACCTTTATCGTCCAAAAAGTGAAAACATCCAAATTTAATTTTCTTCTTCAAAGAAGTAACAAATTCCCATTCTGACAAGGGACTTGGAAGCTCTTTTGACTTTTCACAAAAGTTGAATTTTTTTCTAAGTCCCATCTCATTATGAGATGGGACTTAGAAAAATATTCAACTTTTGTCTAAGTTGACATGTGTGCCGCTTCCCATGTCAGAATGGGACATTTTGACTTATTGGATGGAAAGATAAACTTTTTTGATCCAAATAGTGAAAAATTTAAAATTCATAGTTTTTGTATAAAAAGTGACAAAGTCCCATTCTCAGTGGGGACTTGGAAAAAATTTCAACTTTTTTCATCCAAAAAGTGAAAAAATCCTAATTTCATCTTTTTTAGTCCCAAAAGTGAAAAAATCAAATTTCAATTTTTTTCTTCAAAAAAGTGAAAAAAATTCCGTTCTGAGTGGGCACTTGGAAAAAATTTCAACTTTTTTCATCCAAAAAGTGAAAAAATCCAAATTTCATCTTTTTTAGTCCCAAAAGAGAAAAAATCAAATTTACATTTTTTTCTTCAAAAAAGTGACAAAGTCCGGTTCTGAGTGGGCACTTGGAAAAAATGTCTACTTTTTTCATCCAAAAAGTGAAAAAATCCAAATTCAATACATTTCTTCAAAAAAGTCACAAAGTCCCATTCTGAATGGGGACTTAGAAAAAATTTCAACCTTTATCGTCCAAAAAGTGAAAACATCCAAATTTAATTTTCTTCTTCAAAGAAGTAACAAATTCCCATTCTGACAAGGGACTTGGAAGCTCTTTTGACTTTTCACAAAAGTTGAATTTTTTTCTAAGTCCCATCTCATTATGAGATGGGACTTAGAAAAATATTCAACTTTTGTCTAAGTTGACATGTGTGCCGCTTCCCATGTCAGAATGGGACATTTTGACTTATTGGATGGAAAGATAAACTTTTTTGATCCAAATAGTGAAAAATTTCAAATTCATAGTTTTTGTCAAAAAAGTGACAAAGTCCCATTCTCAGTGGGGACTTGGAAAAAATTTCAACTTTTTTCATCCAAAAAGTGAAAAAAATCCTAATTTCATCTTTTTTAGTCCCAAAAGTATAAAAATCAAATTTCAATTTTTTTCTTCAAAAAAGTGAAAAAAAAATCATTCTGAGTGGGCACTTGGAAAAAATTTCAACTTTTTTCACCAAAAAAGTGAAAAAATCCAAATTTCATCTTTTTTAGTCCCAAAAGTGAAAAAATCTAATTTCAATTTTTTTCTTCAAAAAAGTGAACAAAATTCCGTTCTGAGTGGGCACTTGGAAAAAATTTCAACTTTTTTCATCCAAAAAGTGAAAAAATCCAAATTTCATCTTTTTTAGTCCACAAAGAGAAAATATCAAATTTACATTTTTTCTTCAAAAAAGTGACAAAGTCCGGTTCTGAGTGGGCACTTGGAAAAAATGTCTACTTTTTTCATCCAAAAAGTGAAAAAATCCAAATTCAATACATTTCTTCAAAAAAGTCACAAAGTCCCATTCTGAATGGGGACTTAGAAAAAATTTCAACCTTTATCGTCCAAAAAGTGAAAACATCCAAATTTAATTTTCTTCTTCAAAGAAGTAACAAATTCCCATTCTGACAAGCAACTTGGAAGCTCTTTTGACTTTTCACAAAAGTTGAATTTTTTTCTAAGTCCCATCTCATTGTGAGATGGGACTTAGAAAAATATTCAACTTTTGTCTAAGTTGACATGTGTGCCGCTTCCCATGTCAGAATGGGACATTTTGACTTATTGGATGGAAAGATAAACTTTTTTGATCCAAATAGTGAAAAATTGCAAATTCTTAGTTTTTGTCAAAAAAGTGACAAAGTCCCATTCTGAGTGGGCACTTGGAAAAAATTTCAACTTTTTTCATCCAAAAAGTGAAAAAATCCTAATTTCATCTTTTTAGTCCCAAAAGTAAAAAAAACAAATTTCAATTTTTTTCTTCAAAAAAGTGGAAAAAAAATCATTCTGAGTGGGCACTTGGAAAAAAATTTCAACTTTTTTCACCAAAAAAGTGAAAAAATCCAAATTTCATCTTTTTTAGTCCCAAAAGTGAAAAAATCAAATTTCAATTTTTATCTTCAAAAAAGTGAAAAAAATTCCGTTCTGAGTGGGCACTTGGAAAAAATTTCAACTTTTTTCATCCAAAAAGTGAAAAAATCCAAATTTCATCTTTTTTAGTACCAAAAGAGAAAAAATCAAATTTACATTTTTTTCTTCAAAAAAGTGACAAAGTCCGGTTCTGAGTGGGCACTTGGAAAAAATGTCTACTTTTTTCATCCAAAAAGTGAAAAAATCCAAATTCAATACATTTCTTCAAAAAAGTCACAAAGTCCCATTCTGAATGTGGACTTAGAAAAAATTTCAACCTTTATCGTCTAAAAAGTGAAAACATCCAAATTTAATTTTCTTCTTCAAAGAAGTAACAAATTCCCATTCTGACAAGGGTCTTGGAAGCTCTTTTGACTTTTCACAAAGGTTGAATTTTTTTCCAATTCCCATCTCATTATGAGATGGAACTTAGAAAAATATTCAACTTTTGTCTAAGTTGACATGTGTGCCGCTTCCCATGTCAGAATGGGACATTTTGACTTATGGGATGGAAAGATAAACTTTTTTGATCCAAATAGTGAAAAATTGCAAATTCATAGTTTTTTTCAAAAAAGTGACAAAGTCCCATTCTGAATGGGGACTTGGAAAAAATTTCAACTTTTTTCATCCAAAAAGTGAAAAAATCCTAATTTCATCTTTTTTAGTCCCAAAAGTAAAAAAAAACAAATTTCAATTTTTTTCTTCAAAAAAGTGAAAAAAAAATTCATTCTGAGTGGGCACTTGGAAAAATTTCAACTTTTTTCACCCAAAAATGAAAAAATCCAAATTTCATCTTTTTTAGTCCGAAAAGTGAAAAAATCTAATTTCAATTTTTTTCTTCAAAAAAGTGAAAAAAAATCCGTTCTGAGTGGGCACTTGGAAAAAATTTCAACTTTTTTCATCCAAAAAGTGAAAAAATCCAAATTTCATCTTTTTTAGTACCAAAAGAGAAAAAATCAAATTTACATTTTTTTCTTCAAAAAAGTGACAAAGTCCAATTCTGAGTGGGCACTTGGAAAAAATTTCAACTTTTTTCATCCAAAAAGTGAAAAAATCCTAATTTCATTTTTTTTAGTCCCAAAAGTATAAAAAACAAATTTCAATTTTTTTCTTCAAAAAAGGGAAAAAAAAATCATTCTGAGTGGGCACTTGGAAAAAATTTCAACTTTTTTAACCAAAAAAGTGAAAAAATCCAAATTTCATCTTTTTTAGTCCCAAAAGTGAAAAAATCAAATTTCAATTTTTTTCTTCAAAAAAGTGAAAAAAATTCCGTTCTGAGTGGGCACTTGGAAAAAATTTCAACTTTTTTCATCCAAAAAGTGAAAAAATCCAAATTTCATCTTTTTTAGTCCCAATAGAGAAAAAATCAAATTTAAATTTTTTTCTTCAAAAAAGTGACAAAGTCCGGTTCTGAGTGGGCACTTGGAAAAAATGTCTACTTTTTTCATCCAAAAAGTGAAAAAATCCAAATTCAATACATTTCTTCAAAAAAGTCACAAAGTCCCATTCTGAATGGGGACTTAGAAAAAATGTCAACCTTTATCGTCCAAAAAGTGAAAACATCCAAATTTAATTTTCTTCTTCAAAGAAGTAACAAATTCCCATTCTGACAAGGGACTTGGAAGCTCTTTTGACTTTTCACAAAAGTTGAATTTTTTTCTAAGTCCCATCTCATTATGAGATGGGACTTAGAAAAATATTCAACTTTTGTCTAAGTTGACATGTGTGCCGCTTCCCATGTCAGAATGGGACATTTTGACTTATTGGATGGAAAGATAAACTTTTTTGATCCAAATAGTGAAAAATTGCAAATTCATAGTTTTTGTCCAAAAAGTGACAAAGTCCCATTCTGAGTGGGGACTTGGAAAAAAATGTATACCTTTATCGTCTAAAAAGTGAAAACATCCAAATTTAATTTTCTTCTTCAAAGAAGTAACAAATTCCCATTCTGACAAGTGACTTGGAAGCTCTTTTGACTTTTCACAAAAGTTGAATTTTTTTCTAAGTCCCATCTGATTATGAGATGGGACTTAGAAAAATATTCAACTTTTGTCTAAGTTGACATGTGTGCCGCTTCCCATGTCAGAATGGGACATTTTGACTTATTGGATGGAAAGATAAACTTTTTTGATCCAAATAGTGAAAAATTGCAAATTCATAGTTTTTTTCAAAAAGTGACAAAGTCCCATTCTGAGTGGGCACTTGGAAAAAATTTCAACTTTTTTCATCCAAAAAGTGAAAAAATCCTAATTTCATCTTTTTTAGTCCCAAAAGTAAAAAAAACAAATTTCAATTTTTTTTCTTCAAAAAAGTGAAAACAAATTCATTCTGAGTGGGCACTTTGAAAAAATTTCAACTTTTTTCACCAAAAAAATGAAAAAATCCAAATTTCATCTTTTTCAGTCCCAAAAGTATAAAAATCAAATTTCAATTTTTTTCTTCAAAAAAGTGAAAAAAAAATCATTCTGAGTGGGCACTTGGAAAAAATGTCAACTTTTTTCACCAAAAAAGTGAAAAAATCCAAATTTCATCTTTTTTAGTCCCAAAAGTGAAAAAATCTAATTTCAATTTTTTTCTTCAAAAAAGTGAAAAAAATTCCGTTCTGAGTGGGCACTTGGAAAAAATTTCAACTTTTTTCATCCAAAAAGTGAAAAAATCAAAATTTCATCTTTTTTAGTCCACAAAGAGAAAATATCAAATTTACATTTTTTTCTTCAAAAAAGTGACAAAGTGCGGTTCTGAGTGGGCAGTTGGAAAAAATGTCTACTTTTTTCATCCAAAAAGTGAAAAAATCCAAATTCAATACATTTCTTCAAAAAAGTCACAAAGTCCCATTCTGAATGGGGACTTAGAAAAAATGTCAACCTTTATCGTCCAAAAAGTGAAAACATCCAAAATTAATTTTCTTCTTCAAAGAAGTAACAAATTCCCATTCTGACAAGGGACTTGGAAGCTCTTTTGACTTTTCACAAAAGTTTAATTTTTTTCTAAGTCCCATCTCATTATGAGATGGGACTTAGAAAAATATTCAACTTTTGTCTAAATTGACATGTGTGCCGCTTCCCATGTCAGAATGGGACATTTTGACTTATTGGATGGAAAGATAAACTTTTTTGATCCAAATAGTGAAAAATTGCAAATTCATAGATCTTGTCAAAAAAGTGACAAAGTCCCATTCTGAGTGGGCACTTGGAAAAAATGTCAACTTTTTTCATCCAAAAAGTGAAAAAATCCTAATTTCATCTTTTTTAGTCCCAAAAGTAAAAAAAAACAAATTTCAATTTTTTTCTTCAAAAAAGTGAAAAAAAAATCATTCTGAGTGGGCACTTGGAAAAAATTTCAACTTTTTTCACCAAAAAAGTGAAAAAATCCAAATTTCATCTTTTTTAGTCCCAAAAGTGAAAAAATCAAATTTCAATTTTTTTCTTCAAAAAAGTGAAAAAAAATCCGTTCTGAGTGGGCACTTGGAAAAAATTTCAACTTTTTTCATTTAAAAAGTGAAAAAATCCAAATTTCATCTTTTTTAGTCCCAAAAGAGAAAAAATCAAATTTACATTTTTTTCTTCAAAAAAGTGACAAAGTCCGGTTCTGAGTGGGCACTTGGAAAAAATGTCTACGTTTTTCATCCAAAAAGTGAAAAAATCCAAATTCAATACATTTTTTCAAAAAAGTCACAAAGTCCCATTCTGAATGTGGACTTAGAAAAAATTTCAACCTTTATCGTCCAAAAAGTGAAAACATCCAAATTTAATTTTCTTCTTCAAAGAAGTAACAAATTCCCATTCTGACAAGGGACTTGGAAGCTCTTTTGACTTTTCACAAAAGTTGAATTTTTTTCTAAGTCCCATCTCATTATGAGATGGGACTTAGAAAAATATTCAACTTTTGTCTAAGTTGACATGTGTGCCGCTTCCCATGTCAGAATGGGACATTTTGACTTATTGGATGGAAAGATAAACTTTTTTGATCCAAATAGTGAAAAATTTAAAATTCATAGTTTTTGTATAAAAAGTGACAAAGTCCCATTCTCAGTGGGGACTTGGAAAAAATTTCAACTTTTTTCATCCAAAAAGTGAAAAAATCCTAATTTCATCTTTTTTAGTCCCAAAAGTGAAAAAATCAAATTTCAATTTTTTTCTTCAAAAAAGTGAAAAAAATTCCGTTCTGAGTGGGCACTTGGAAAAAATTTCAACTTTTTTCATCCAAAAAGTGAAAAAATCAATCAAATTTTAATTTTTTTCTTCAAAAAAGTGACAAAGTCCGGTTCTGAGTGGGCACTTGGAAAAAATGTCTACTTTTTTCATCCAAAAAGTGAAAAAATCCAAATTCAATACATTTCTTCAAAAAAGTCACAAAGTCCCATTCTGAATGGGGACTTAGAAAAAATTTCAACCTTTATCGTCCAAAAAGTGAAAACATCCAAATTTAATTTTCTTCTTCAAAGAAGTAACAAATTCCCATTCTGACAAGGGACTTGGAAGCTCTTTTGACTTTTCACAAAAGTTGAATTTTTTTCTAAGTCCCATCTCATTATGAGATGGGACTTAGAAAAATATTCAACTTTTGTCTAAGTTGACATGTGTGCCGCTTCCCATGTCAGAATGGGACATTTTGACTTATTGGATGGAAAGATAAACTTTTTTGATCCAAATAGTGAAAAATTTCAAATTCATAGTTTTTGTCAAAAAAGTGACAAAGTCCCATTCTCAGTGGGGACTTGGAAAAAATTTCAACTTTTTTCATCCAAAAAGTGAAAAAATCCTAATTTCATCTTTTTTAGTCCCAAAAGTATAAAAATCAAATTTCAATTTTTTTCTTCAAAAAAGTGAAAAAAAAAATCATTCTGAGTGGGCACTTGGAAAAAATTTCAACTTTTTTCACCAAAAAAATGAAAAAATCCAAATTTCATCTTTTTTAGTCCCAAAAGTGAAAAAATCTAATTTCAATTTTTTTCTTCAAAAAAGTGAACAAAATTCCGTTCTGAGTGGGCACTTGGAAAAAATTTCAACTTTTTTCATCCAAAAAGTGAAAAAATCCAAATTTCATCTTTTTTAGTCCACAAAGAGAAAATATCAAATTTACATTTTTTCTTCAAAAAAGTGACAAAGTCCGGTTCTGAGTGGGCACTTGGAAAAAATGTCTACTTTTTTCATCCAAAAAGTGAAAAAATCCAAATTCAATACATTTCTTCAAAAAAGTCACAAAGTCCCATTCTGAATGGGGACTTAGAAAAAATTTCAACCTTTATCGTCCAAAAAGTGAAAACATCCAAATTTAATTTTCTTCTTCAAAGAAGTAACAAATTCCCATTCTGACAAGCAACTTGGAAGCTCTTTTGACTTTTCACAAAGTTGAATTTTTTTCTAAGTCCCATCTCATTGTGAGATGGGACTTAGAAAAATATTCAACTTTTGTCTAAGTTGACATGTGTGCCGCTTCCCATGTCAGAATGGGACATTTTGACTTATTGGATGGAAAGATAAACTTTTTTGATCCAAATAGTGAAAAATTGCAAATTCTTAGTTTTTGTCAAAAAAGTGACAAAGTCCCATTCTGAGTGGGCACTTGGAAAAAATTTCAACTTTTTTCATCCAAAAAGTGAAAAAATCCTAATTTCATCTTTTTTAGTCCCAAAAGTAAAAAAAACAAATTTCAATTTTTTTCTTCAAAAAAGTGAAAAAAAAATCATTCTGAGTGGGCACTTGGAAAAAAATTTCAACTTTTTTCACCAAAAAAGTGAAAAAATCCAAATTTCATCTTTTTTAGTCCCAAAAGTGAAAAAATCAAATTTCAATTTTTATCTTCAAAAAAGTGAAAAAAATTCCGTTCTGAGTGGGCACTTGGAAAAAATTTCAACTTTTTTCATCCAAAAAGTGAAAAAATCCAAATTTCATCTTTTTTAGTACCAAAAGAGAAAAAATCAAATTTACATTTTTTTCTTCAAAAAAGTGACAAAGTCCGGTTCTGAGTGGGCACTTGGAAAAAATGTCTACTTTTTTCATCCAAAAAGTGAAAAAATCCAAATTCAATACATTTCTTCAAAAAAGTCACAAAGTCCCATTCTGAATGTGGACTTAGAAAAAATTTCAACCTTTATCGTCTAAAAAGTGAAAACATCCAAATTTAATTTTCTAATTCAAAGAAGTAACAAATTCCCATTCTGACAAGTGACTTGGAAGCTCTTTTGACTTTTCACAAAAGTTGAATTTTTTTCTAAGTCCCATCTCATTATGAGATGGGACTTAGAAAAATATTCAACTTTTGTCTAAGTTGACATGTGTGCCGCTTCCCATGTCAGAATGGGACATTTTGACTTATTGGATGGAAAGATAAACTTTTTTGATCCAAATAGTGAAAAATTGCAAATTCATAGTTTTTTTCAAAAAGTGACAAAGTCCCATTCTGAGTGGGCACTTGGAAAAAATTTCAACTTTTTTCATCCAAAAAGTGAAAAAATCCTAATTTCATCTTTTTTAGTCCCAAAAGTAAAAAAAACAAATTTAAATTTTTTTCTTCAAAAAAGTGAAAAAAAATTCATTCTGAGTGGGCACTTTGAAAAAATTTCAACTTTTTTCACCAAAAAAGTGAAAAAATCCAAATTTCATCTTTTTTAGTCCCAAAAGTGAAAAAATCAAATTTCAATTTTTTTCTTCAAAAAAGTGAAAAAAATTCCGTTCTGAGTGGGCACTTGGAAAAAATTTCAACTTTTTTCATCCAAAAAGTGAAAAAATCCAAATTTCATCTTTTTTAGTCCCAAAAGAGAAAAAATCAAATTTACATTTTTTTCTTCAAAAAAGTGACAAAGTCCGGTTCTGAGTGGGCACTTGGAAAAAATGTCTACTTTTTTCATCCAAAAAGTGAAAAAATCCAAATTCAATATATTTCTTCAAAAAAGTCACAAAGTCCCATTCTGAATGGGGACTTAGAAAAAATGTCAACCTTTATCGTCCAAAAAGTGAAAACATCCAAATTTAATTTTCTTCTTCAAAGAAGTAACAAATTCCCATTCTGACAAGGGACTTGGAAGCTCTTTTGACTTTTCACAAAGGTTGAATTTTTTTCCAATTCCCATCTCATTATGAGATGGAACTTAGAAAAATATTCAACTTTTGTCTAAGTTGACATGTGTGCCGCTTCCCATGTCAGAATGGGACATTTTGACTTATGGGATGGAAAGATAAACTTTTTTGATCCAAATAGTGAAAAATTGCAAATTCATAGTTTTTTTCAAAAAAGTGACAAAGTCCCATTCTGAATGGGGACTTGGAAAAAATTTCAACTTTTTTCATCCAAAAAGTGAAAAAATCCTAATTTCATCTTTTTAGTCCCAAAAGTAAAAAAAAACAAATTTCAATTTTTTTCTTCAAAAAAGTGAAAAAAAAATTCATTCTGAGTGGGCACTTGGAAAAAATTTCAACTTTTTTCACCCAAAAAATGAAAAAATCCAAATTTCATCTTTTTTAGTCCCAAAAGTGAAAAAATCTAATTTCAATTTTTTTCTTCAAAAAAGTGAAAAAAAATCCGTTCTGAGTGGGCACTTGGAAAAAATTTCAACTTTTTTCATCCAAAAAGTGAAAAAATCCAAATTTCATCTTTTTTAGTCCCAAAAGAGAAAAAATCAAATTTACATTTTTTTCTTCAAAAAAGTGACAAAGTCCGGTTCTGAGTGGGCACTTGGAAAAAATGTCTACTTTTTTCATCCAAAAAGTGAAAAAATCCAAATTCAATACATTTCTTCAAAAAAGTCACAAAGTCCCATTCTGAATGTGGACTTAGAAAAAATTTCAACCTTTATCGTCCAAAAAGTGAAAACATCCAAATTTAATTTTCTTCTTCAAAGAAGTAACAAATTCCCATTCTGACAAGTGACTTGGAAGCTCTTTTGACTTTTCACAAAAGTTGAATTTTTTTCTAAGTCCCATCTCATTATGAGATGGGACTTAGAAAAATATTCAACTTTTGTCTAAGTTGACATGTGTGCCGCTTCCCATGTCAGAATGGGACATTTTGACTTATTGGATGGAAAGATAAACTTTTTTGATCCAAATAGTGAAAAATTGCAAATTCATAGTTTTTGTCAAAAAAGTGACAAAGTCCAATTCTGAGTGGGCACTTGGAAAAAATTTCAACTTTTTTCATCCAAAAAGTGAAAAAATCCTAATTTCATTTTTTTTAGTCCCAAAAGTATAAAAAACAAATTTCAATTTTTTTCTTCAAAAAAGTGAAAAAAAATTCATTCTGAGTGGGCACTTGGAAAAAATTTCAACTTTTTTAACCAAAAAAGTGAAAAAATCCAAATTTCATCTTTTTTAGTCCCAAAAGTGAAAAAATCAAATTTCAATTTTTTTCTTCAAAAAAGTGAAAAAAATTCCGTTCTGAGTGGGCACTTGGAAAAAATTTCAACTTTTTTCATCCAAAAAGTGAAAAAATCCAAATTTCATCTTTTTTAGTCCCAAAAGAGAAAAAATCAAATTTAAATTTTTTTCTTCAAAAAAGTGACAAAGTCCGGTTCTGAGTGGGCACTTGGAAAAAATGTCTACTTTTTTCATCCAAAAAGTGAAAAAATCCAAATTCAATACATTTCTTCAAAAAAGTCACAAAGTCCCATTCTGAATGGGGACTTAGAAAAAATGTCAACCTTTATCGTCCAAAAAGTGAAAACATCCAAATTTAATTTTCTTCTTCAAAGAAGTAACAAATTCCCATTCTGACAAGGGACTTGGAAGCTCTTTTGACTTTTCACAAAAGTTGAATTTTTTTCTAAGTCCCATCTCATTATGAGATGGGACTTAGAAAAATATTCAACTTTTGTCTAAGTTGACATGTGTGCCGCTTCCCATGTCAGAATGGGACATTTTGACTTATTGGATGGAAAGATAAACTTTTTTGATCCAAATAGTGAAAAATTGCAAATTCATAGTTTTTGTCCAAAAAGTGACAAAGTCCCATTCTGAGTGGGGACTTGGAAAAAAATGTATACCTTTATCGTCTAAAAAGTGAAAACATCCAAATTTAATTTTCTTCTTCAAAGAAGTAACAAATTCCCATTCTGACAAGTGACTTGGAAGCTCTTTTGACTTTTCACAAAAGTTGAATTTTTTTCTAAGTCCCATCTGATTATGAGATGGGACTTAGAAAAATATTCAACTTTTGTCTAAGTTGACATGTGTGCCGCTTCCCATGTCAGAATGGGACATTTTGACTTATTGGATGGAAAGATAAACTTTTTTGATCCAAATAGTGAAAAATTGCAAATTCATAGTTTTTTTCAAAAAGTGACAAAGTCCATTCTGAGTGGGCACTTGGAAAAAATTTCAACTTTTTTCATCCAAAAAGTGAAAAAATCCTAATTTCATCTTTTTTAGTCCCAAAAGTAAAAAAAAACACATTTCAATTTTTTTTCTTCAAAAAAGTGAAAACAAATTCATTCTGAGTGGGCACTTTGAAAAAATTTCAACTTTTTTCACCAAAAAAATGAAAAAATCCAAATTTCATCTTTTTCAGTCCCAAAAGTATAAAAATCAAATTTCAATTTTTTTCTTCAAAAAAGTGAAAAAAAAATCATTCTGAGTGGGCACTTGGAAAAAATGTCAACTTTTTTCACCAAAAAAGTGAAAAAATCCAAATTTCATCTTTTTTAGTCCCAAAAGTGAAAAAATCTAATTTTAATTTTTTTCTTCAAAAAAGTGAAAAAAATTCCGTTCTGAGTGGGCACTTGGAAAAAATTTCAACTTTTTTCATCCAAAAAGTGAAAAAATCAAAATTTCATCTTTTTTAGTCCACAAAGAGAAAATATCAAATTTACATTTTTTTCTTCAAAAAAGTGACAAAGTGCGGTTCTGAGTGGGCAGTTGGAAAAAATGTCTACTTTTTTCATCCAAAAAGTGAAAAAATCCAAATTCAATACATTTCTTTAAAAAGTCACAAAGTCCCATTCTGAATGGGGACTTAGAAAAATGTCAACCTTTATCGTCCAAAAAGAGAAAACATCCAAATTTAATTTTCTTCTTCAAAGAAGTAACAAATTCCCATTCTGACAAGGGACTTGGAAGCTCTTTTGACTTTTCACAAAAGTTGAATTTTTTTCTAAGTCCCATCTCATTATGAGATGGGACTTAGAAAAATATTCAACTTTTGTCTAAGTTGACATGTGTGCCGCTTCCCATGTCAGAATGGGACATTTTGACTTATTGGATGGAAAGATAAACTTTTTTGATCCAAATAGTGAAAAATTGCAAATTCATAGATCTTGTCAAAAAAGTGACAAAGTCCCATTCTGAGTGGGCACTTGGAAAAAATGTCAACTTTTTTCATCCAAAAAGTGAAAAAATCCTAATTTCATCTTTTTTAGTCCCAAAAGTAAAAAAAACAAATTTCAATTTTTTTCTTCAAAAAAGTGAAAAAAAAATCATTCTGAGTGGGCACTTGGAAAAAATTTCAACTTTTTTCACCAAAAAAGTGAAAAAATCCAAATTTCATCTTTTTTAGTCCCAAAAGTGAAAAAATCAAATTTCAATTTTTTTCTTCAAAAAAGTGAAAAAAAATCCGTTCTGAGTGGGCACTTGGAAAAAATTTCAACTTTTTTCATCCAAAAAGTGAAAAAATCCAAATTTCATCTTTTTTAGTCCCAAAAGAGAAAAAATCAAATTTACATTTTTTTCTTCAAAAAAGTGACAAAGTCCGGTTCTGAGTGGGCACTTGGAAAAAATGTCTACGTTTTTCATCCAAAAAGTGAAAAAATCCAAATTCAATACATTTTTTCAAAAAAGTCACAAAGTCCCATTCTGAATGTGGACTTAGAAAAAATTTCAACCTTTATCGTCCAAAAAGTGAAAACATCCAAATTTAATTTTCTTCTTCAAAGAAGTAACAAATTCCCATTCTGACAAGGGACTTGGAAGCTCTTTTGACTTTTCACAAAAGTTGAATTTTTTTCTAAGTCCCATCTCATTATGAGATGGGACTTAGAAAAATATTCAACTTTTGTCTAAGTTGACATGTGTGCCGCTTCCCATGTCAGAATGGGACATTTTGACTTATTGGATGGAAAGATAAACTTTTTTGATCCAAATAGTGAAAAATTGCAAATTCATAGTTTTTTTCAAAAAGTGACAAAGTCCCATTCTGAGTGGGCACTTGGAAAAAATTTCAACTTTTTTCATCCAAAAAGTGAAAAAATCCTAATTTCATCTTTTTTAGTCCCAAAAGTAAAAAAAAACAAATTTCAATTTTTTTTCTTCAAAAAAGTGAAAAAAAAATCATTCTGAGTGGGCACTTTGAAAAAAATTCAACTTTTTTCACCAAAAAAATGAAAAAATCCAAATTTCATCTTTTTTAGTCCCAAAAGTGAAAAAATCAAATTTCAATTTTTTTCTTCAAAAAAGTGAAAAAAATTCCGTTCTGAGTGGGCACTTGGAAAAAATTTCAACTTTTTTCATCCAAAAAGTGAAAAAATCCAAATTTCATCTTTTTTAGTCCCAAAAGAGAAAAAATCAAATTTACATTTTTTTCTTCAAAAAAGTGACAAAGTCCGGTTCTGAGTGGGCACTTGGAAAAAATGTCTACTTTTTTCATCCAAAAAGTGAAAAAATCCAAATTCAATACATTTCTTCAAAACAGTCACAAAGTCCCATTCTGAATGGGGACTTAGAAAAATTTTCAACCTTTATCGTCCAAAAAGTGAAAACATCCAAATTTAATTTTCTTCTTCAAAGAAGTAACAAATTCCCATTCTGACAAGGGACTTGGAAGCTCTTTTGACTTTTCACAAAAGTTGAATTTTTTTCTAAGTCCCATCTCATTATGAGATGGGACTTAGAAAAATATTCAACTTTTGTCTAAGTTGACATGTGTGCCGCTTCCCATGTCAGAATGGGACATTTTGACTTATTGGATGGAAAGATAAACTTTTTTGATCCAAATAGTGAAAAATTGCAAATTCATAGTTTTTTTCAAAAAAGTGACAAAGTCCCATTCTGAGTGGGCACTTGGAAAAAATTTCCACATTTTTCATACAAAAAGTGAAAAAATCCTAATTTCATCTTTTTTAGTCCCAAAAGTAAAAAAAAACAAATTTCAATTTTTTTCTTCAAAAAAGTGAAAAAAAAATCATTCTGAGTGGGCACTTGGAAAAATTTCAACTTTTTTCACCAAAAAAGTGAAAAAATCCAAATTTCATCTTTTTTAGTCCCCAAAGTGAAAAAATCAAATTTCAATTTTTTTCTTCAAAAAAGTGAAATAGATTCCGTTCTGAGTGGGCACTTGGAAAAAATTTCAACTTTTTTCATCCAAAAAGTGAAAAAATCCAAATTTCATCTTTTTTAGTCCCAAAAGAGAAAAAATCAAATTTACATTTTTTTCTTCAAAAAAGTGACAAAGTCCGGTTCTGAGTGGGCACTTGGAAAAAATGTCTACTTTTTTCATCCAAAAAGTGAAAAAATCCAAATTCAATACATTTCTTCAAAAAAGTCACAAAGTCCCATTCTGAATGGGGACTTAGAAAAAATTTCAACCTTTATCGTCCAAAAAGTGAAAACATCCAAATTTAATTTTCTTCTTCAAAGAAGTAACAAATTCCCATTCTGACAAGGGACTTGGAAGCTCTTTTGACTTTTCACAAAAGTTGAATTTTTTTCTAAGTCCCATCTCATTATGAGATGGGACTTTGAAAAATATTCCACTTTTGTCTAAGTTGACATGTGTGCCGCTTCCCATGTCAGAATGGGACATTTTGACTTATTCGATGGAAAGATAAACTTTTTTGATCCAAATAGTGAAAAATTGCAAATTCATAGTTTTTGTCAAAAAAGTGACAAAGTCCAATTCTGAGTGGGCACTTGGAAAAAATTTCAACTTTTTTCATCCAAAAAGTGAAAAAATCCTAATTTCATTTTTTTTAGTCCCAAAAGTATAAAAAACAAATTTCAATTTTTTTCTTCAAAAAAGTGAAAAAAAATTCATTCTGAGTGGGCACTTGGAAAAAATTTCAACTTTTTTCACCAAAAAAGTGAAAAAATCAAAATTTCATCTTTTTTAGTCCCAAAAGTGAAAAAAATCAAATTTCAATTTTTTTCTTCAAAAAAGTGAAAAAAATTCCATTCTGAGTGGGCACTTGGAAAAAATTTCAACTTTTTTCATCCAAAAAGTGAAAAAATCCAAATTTCATCTTTTTTAGTCCCAAAAGAGAAAAAATCAAATTGAAATTTTTTTCTTCAAAAAAGTGACAAAGTCCGGTTCTGAGTGGGCACTTGGAAAAAATGTCTACTTTTTTCATACAAAAAGTGAAAAAATCCTAATTTCATTTTTTTTAGTCCCAAAAGTATAAAAAACTAATTTCAATTTTTTCTTCAAAAAAGTGAAAAAAAATTCATTCTGAGTGGGCACTTGGAAAAAATTTCAACTTTTTTCACCAAAAAAGTGAAAAAATCCAAATTTCATCTTTTTTAGTCCCAAAAGTGAAAAAATCAAATTTCAATTTTTTTCTTCTAAAAAGTGAAAAAAATTCCATTCTGAGTGGGCACTTGGAAAAAATTTCAACTTTTTTCATCCAAAAAGTGAAAAAATCCAAATTTCATCTTTTTTAGTCCCAAAAGAGAAAAAATCAAATTTAAATTTTTTTCTTCAAAAAAGTGACAAAGTCCGGTTCTGAGTGGGCACTTGGAAAAAATGTCTACTTTTTTCATCCAAAAAGTGAAAAAATCCAAATTCAATACATTTCTTCAAAAAAGTCACAAAGTCCCATTCTGAATGGGGACTTAGAAAAAATTTCAACCTTTATCGTCCAAAAAGTGAAAACATCCAAATTTAATTTTCTTCTTCAAAGAAGTAACAAATTCCCATTCTGACAAGGGACTTGGAAGCTCTTTTGACTTTTCACAAAAGTTGAATTTTTTTCTAAGTCCCATCTCATTATGAGATGGGACTTAGAAAAATATTCAACTTTTGTCTAAGTTGACATGTGTGCCGCTTCCCATGTCAGAATGGGACATTTTGACTTATTGGATGGAAAGATAAACTTTTTTGATCCAAATAGTGAAAAATTGCAAATTCATAGTTTTTTTCAAAAAGTGACAAAGTCCCATTCTGAGTGGGCACTTGGAAAAAATTTCAACTTTTTTCATCCAAAAAGTGAAAAAATCCTAATTTCATCTTTTTTAGTCCCAAAAGTAAAAAAAACAAATTTCAATTTTTTTCTTCAAAAAAGTGAAAAAAATTCCGTTCTGAGTGGGCACTTGGAAAAAATTTCAACTTTTTTCATCCAAAAAGTGAAAAAATCAATCAAATTTACATTTTTTTCTTCAAAAAAGTGACAAAGTCCGGTTCTGAGTGGGCACTTGGAAAAAATGTCTACTTTTTTCATCCAAAAAGTGAAAAAATCCAAATTCAATACATTTCTTCAAAAAAGTCACAAAGTCCCATTCTGAATGGGGACTTAGAAAAAATTTCAACCTTTATCGTCCAAAAAGTGAAAACATCCAAATTTAATTTTCTTCTTCAAAGAAGTAACAAATTCCCATTCTGACAAGGGACTTGGAAGCTCTTTTGACTTTTCACAAAAGTTGAATTTTTTTCTAAGTCCCATCTCATTATGAGATGGGACTTAGAAAAATATTCAACTTTTGTCTAAGTTGACATGTGTGCCGCTTCCCATGTCAGAATGGGACATTTTGACTTATTGGATGGAAAGATAAACTTTTTTGATCCAAATAGTGAAAAATTGCAAATTCATAGTTTTTGTCCAAAAAGTGACAAAGTCCCATTCTCCTTTGAGTGGGGACTTGGAAAAAAATGTATACCTTTATCGTCTAAAAAGTGAAAACATCCAAATTTAATTTTCTTCTTCAAAGAAGTAACAAATTCCCATTCTGACAAGTGACTTGGAAGCTCTTTTGACTTTTCACAAAAGTTGAATTTTTTTCTAAGTCCCATCTGATTATGAGATGGGACTTAGAAAAATATTCAACTTTTGTCTAAGTTGACATGTGTGCCGCTTCCCATGTCAGAATGGGACATTTTGACTTATTGGATGGAAAGATAAACTTTTTTGATCCAAATAGTGAAAAATTGCAAATTCATAGTTTTTTTCAAAAAGTGACAAAGTCCCATTCTGAGTGGGCACTTGGAAAAAATTTCAACTTTTTTCATCCAAAAAGTGAAAAAATCCTAATTTCATCTTTTTTAGTCCCAAAAGTAAAAAAAACAAATTTCAATTTTTTTTCTTCAAAAAAGTGAAAAAAAATTCATTCTGAGTGGGCACTTTGAAAAAATTTCAACTTTTTTCACCAAAAAATGAAAAAATCCAAATTTCATCTTTTTTAGTCCCAAAAGTGAAAAAATCAAATTTCAATTTTTTTCTTCAAAAAAGTGAAAAAAAATCCGTTCTGAGTGGGCACTTGGAAAAAATTTCAACTTTTTTCATCCAAAAAGTGAAAAAATCAAAATTTCATCTTTTTTCGTCCCAAAAGTAAAAAAAACAAATTTTATTTTTTTCTTCAAAAAAGTGAAAAAAAAATCATTCTGAGTGGGCACTTGGAAAAAATTTCAACTTTTTTCACCAAAAAAGTGAAAAAATCAAAATTTCATCTTTTTTAGTCCCAAAAGTGAAAAAATCAAATTTCAATTTTTTTCTTCAAAAAAGTGAAAAAAAATCCGTTCTGAGTGGGCACTTGGAAAAAATTTCAACTTTTTTCATCCAAAAAGTGAAAAAATCCAAATTTCATCTTTTTTAGTCCCAAAAGAGAAAAAATCAAATTTACATTTTTTTCTTCAAAAAAGTGACAAAGTCCCATTCTGAGTGGGGACTTGGAAAAAATTTCAACTTTTTTCATCCAAAAAGTGAAAAAATCCTAATTTCATCTTTTTTAGTCCCAAAAGTATAAAAATCAAATTTCAATTTTTTTCTTCAAAAAAGTGAAAAAAAAATCATTCTGAGTGGGCACTTGGAAAAAATGTCAACTTTTTTCACCAAAAAGTGAAAAAATCCAAATTTCATCTTTTTTAGTCCCAAAAGTGAAAAAATCTAATTTCAATTTTTTTCTTCAAAAAAGTGAAAAAAATTCCGTTCTGAGTGGGCACTTGGAAAAAATTTCAACTTTTTTCATCCAAAAAGTGAAAAAATCAAAATTTCATCTTTTTTAGTCCACAAAGAGAAAATATCAAATTTACATTTTTTTCTTCAAAAAAGTGACAAAGTGCGGTTCTGAGTGGGCACTTGGAAAAAATGTCTACTTTTTTCATCCAAAAAGTGAAAAAATCCAAATTCAATACATTTCTTCAAAAAAGTCACAAAGTCCCATTCTGAATGGGGACTTAGAAAAAATGTCAACCTTTATCGTCCAAAAAGTGAAAACATCCAAATTTAATTTTCTTCTTCAAAGAAGTAACAAATTCCCATTCTGACAAGGGACTTGGAAGCTCTTTTGACTTTTCACAAAAGTTGAATTTTTTTCTAAGTCCCATCTCATTATGAGATGGGACTTAGAAAAATATTCAACTTTTGTCTAAGTTGACATGTGTGCCGCTTCCCATGTCAGAATGGGACATTTTGACTTATTGGATGGAAAGATAAACTTTTTTGATCCAAATAGTGAAAAATTGCAAATTCATAGTTCTTGTCAAAAAAGTGACAAAGTCCCATTCTGAGTGGGCACTTGGAAAAAATGTCAACTTTTTTCATCCAAAAAGTGAAAAAATCCTAATTTCATCTTTTTTAGTCCCAAAAGTAAAAAAAACAAATTTCAATTTTTTTTCTTCAAAAAAGTGAAAAAAAATCATTCTGAGTGGGCACTTGGAAAAAATTTCAACTTTTTTCACCAAAAAAGTGAAAAAATCCAAATTTCATCTTTTTTAGTCCCAAAAGTGAAAAAATCAAATTTCAATTTTTTTCTTCAAAAAAGTGAAAAAAAATCCGTTCTGAGTGGGCACTTGGAAAAAATTTCAACTTTTTTCATCCAAAAAGTGAAAAAATCCAAATTTCATCTTTTTTAGTCCCAAAAGAGAAAAAATCTAATTTACATTTTTTTCTTCAAAAAAGTGACAAAGTCCGGTTCTGAGTGGGCACTTGGAAAAAATGTCTACTTTTTTCATCCAAAAAGTGAAAAAATCCAAATTCAATACATTTTTTCAAAAAGTCACAAAGTCCCATTCTGAATGTGGACTTAGAAAAAATTTCAACCTTTATCGTCCAAAAAGTGAAAACATCCAAATTTAATTTTCTTCTTCAAAGAAGTAACAAATTCCCATTCTGACAAGGGACTTGGAAGCTCTTTTGACTTTTCACAAAAGTTGAATTTTTTTCTAAGTCCCATCTAATTATGAGATGGGACTTAGAAAAATATTCAACTTTTGTCTAAGTTGACATGTGTGCCGCTTCCCATGTCAGAATGGGACATTTTGACTTATTGGATGGAAAGATAAACTTTTTTGATCCAAATAGTGAAAAATTTAAAATTCATAGTTTTTGTATAAAAAGTGACAAAGTCCCATTCTCAGTGGGGACTTGGAAAAAATTTCAACTTTTTTCATCCAAAAAGTGAAAAAATCCTAATTTCATCTTTTTTAGTCCCAAAAGTGAAAAAATCAAATTTCAATTTTTTTCTTCAAAAAAGTGAAAAAAATTCCGTTCTGAGTGGGCACTTGGAAAAAATTTCAACTTTTTTCATCCAAAAAGTGAAAAAATCAATCAAATTTTAATTTTTTTTCTTCAAAAAAGTGACAAAGTCCGGTTCTGAGTGGGCACTTGGAAAAAATGTCTACTTTTTTCATCCAAAAAGTGAAAAAATCCAAATTCAATACATTTCTTCAAAAAAGTCACAAAGTCCCATTCTGAATGGGGACTTAGAAAAAATTTCAACCTTTATCGTCCAAAAAGTGAAAACATCCAAATTTAATTTTCTTCTTCAAAGAAGTAACAAATTCCCATTCTGACAAGGGACTTGGAAGCTCTTTGACTTTTCACAAAAGTTGAATTTTTTTCTAAGTCCCATCTCATTATGAGATGGGACTTAGAAAAATATTCAACTTTTGTCTAAGTTGACATGTGTGCCGCTTCCCATGTCAGAATGGGGACATTTTGACTTATTGGATGGAAAGATAAACTTTTTTGATCCAAATAGTGAAAAATTGCAAATTCATAGTTTTTGTCCAAAAAGTGACAAAGTCCCATTCTGAGTGGGGACTTGGAAAAAAATTTATACCTTTATCGTCTAAAAAGTGAAAACATCCAAATTTAATTTTCTTCTTCAAAGAAGTAACAAATTCCCATTCTGACAAGTGACTTGGAAGCTCTTTTGACTTTTCACAAAAGTTGAATTTTTTTCTAAGTCCCATCTGATTATGAGATGGGACTTAGAAAAATATTCAACTTTTGTCTAAGTTGACATGTGTGCCGCTTCCCATGTCAGAATGGGACATTTTTGACTTATTGGATGGAAAGATAAACTTTTTTGATCCAAATAGTGAAAAATTGCAAATTTTTCAAAAGTGACAAAGTCCCATTCTGAGTGGGCACTTGGAAAAAATTTCAACTTTTTTCATCCAAAAAGTGAAAAAATCCTAATTTCATCTTTTTTAGTCCCCAAAAGTGAAAAAATCAAATTTCAATTTTTTTCTTCTAAAAAGTGAAAAAAATTCCATTCTGAGTGGGCACTTGGAAAAAATTTCAACTTTTTTCATCCAAAAAGTGAAAAAATCCAAATTTCATCTTTTTTAGTCCCAAAAGAGAAAAAATCAAATTTAAATTTTTTTCTTCAAAAAAGTGACAAAGTCCGGTTCTGAGTGGGCACTTGGAAAAAATGTCTACTTTTTTCATCCAAAAAGTGAAAAAATCCAAATTCAATACATTTCTTCAAAAAAGTCACAAAGTCCCATTCTGAATGGGGACTTAGAAAAAATTTCAACCTTTATCGTCCAAAAAGTGAAAACATCCAAATTTAATTTTCTTCTTCAAAGAAGTAACAAATTCCCATTCTGACAAGGGACTTGGAAGCTCTTTTGACTTTTCACAAAAGTTGAATTTTTTTCTAAGTCCCATCTCATTATGAGATGGGACTTAGAAAAATATTCAACTTTTGTCTAAGTTGACATGTGTGCCGCTTCCCATGTCAGAATGGGACATTTTGACTTATTGGATGGAAAGATAAACTTTTTTGATCCAAATAGTGAAAAATTGCAAATTCATAGTTTTTGTCCAAAAAGTGACAAAGTCCCATTCTGAGTGGGGACTTGGAAAAAAATGTATACCTTTATCGTCTAAAAAGTGAAAACATCCAAATTTAATTTTCTTCTTCAAAGAAGTAACAAATTCCCATTCTGACAAGTGACTTGGAAGCTCTTTTGACTTTT
The DNA here is from genome assembly GCF_031143425.1 of Pleurodeles waltl. NCBI lineage: Eukaryota > Metazoa > Chordata > Amphibia > Caudata > Salamandridae > Pleurodeles > Pleurodeles waltl. The sequence continues at coordinate 36,719 of NW_027150137.1, read as the reverse complement.
CACAAAAGTTGAATTTTTTTCTAAGTCCCATCTGATTATGAGATGGGACTTAGAAAAATATTCAACTTTTGTCTAAGTTGACATGTGTGCCGCTTCCCATGTCAGAATGGGACATTTTGACTTATTGGATGGAAAGATAAACTTTTTTGATCCAAATAGTGAAAAATTGCAAATTTTTCAAAAAGTGACAAAGTCCCATTCTGAGTGGGCACTTGGAAAAAATTTCAACTTTTTTCATCCAAAAAGTGAAAAAATCCTAATTTCATCTTTTTTAGTCCCAAAAGTGAAAAAATCTAATTTCAATTTTTTTCTTCAAAAAAGTGAAAAAAATTCCGTTCTGAGTGGGCACTTGGAAAAAATTTCAACTTTTTTCATCCAAAAAGTGAAAAAATCAAAATTTCATCTTTTTTAGTCCACAAAGAGAAAATATCAAATTTACATTTTTTTCTTCAAAAAAGTGACAAAGTGCGGTTCTGAGTGGGCACTTGGAAAAAATGTCTACTTTTTTCATCCAAAAAGTGAAAAAATCCAAATTCAATACATTTCTTCAAAAAAGTCACAAAGTCCCATTCTGAATGGGGACTTAGAAAAAATGTCAACCTTTATCGTCCAAAAAGTGAAAACATCCAAATTTAATTTTCTTCTTCAAAGAAGTAACAAATTCCCATTCTGACAAGGGACTTGGAAGCTCTTTTGACTTTTCACAAAAGTTGAATTTTTTTCTAAGTCCCATCTCATTATGAGATGGGACTTAGAAAAATATTCAACTTTTGTCTAAGTTGACATGTGTGCCGCTTCCCATGTCAGAATGGGACATTTTGACTTATTGGATGGAAAGATAAACTTTTTTGATCCAAATAGTGAAAAATTGCAAATTCATAGTTCTTGTCAAAAAAGTGACAAAGTCCCATTCTGAGTGGGCACTTGGAAAAAATGTCAACTTTTTTCATCCAAAAAGTGAAAAAATCCTAATTTCATCTTTTTTAGTCCCAAAAGTAAAAAAAACAAATTTCAATTTTTTTCTTCAAAAAAGTGAAAAAAAAATCATTCTGAGTGGGCACTTGGAAAAAATTTCAACTTTTTTCACCAAAAAAGTGAAAAAATCCAAATTTCATCTTTTTTAGTCCCAAAAGTGAAAAAATCAAATTTAAATTTTTTTCTTCAAAAAAGTGAAAAAAAATCCGTTCTGAGTGGGCACTTGGAAAAAATTTCAACTTTTTTCATCCAAAAAGTGAAAAAAATCCAAATTTCATCTTTTTTAGTCCCAAAAGAGAAAAAATCAAATTTACATTTTTTTCTTCAAAAAAGTGACAAAGTCCGGTTCTGAGTGGGCACTTGGAAAAAATGTCTACTTTTTTCATCCAAAAAGTGAAAAAATCCAAATTCAATACATTTCTTCAAAAAAGTCACAAAGTCCCATTCTGAATGGGGACTTAGAAAAAATTTCAACCTTTATCGTCCAAAAAGTGAAAACATCCAAATTTAATTTTCTTCTTCAAAGAAGTAACAAATTCCCATTCTGACAAGGGACTTGGAAGCTCTTTTGACTTTTCACAAAAGTTGAATTTTTTCTAAGTCCCATCTCATTATGAGATGGGACTTAGAAAAATATTCCACTTTTGTCTAAATTGACATGTGTGCCGCTTCCCATGTCAGAATGGGACATTTTGACTTATTGGATGGAAAGATAAACTTTTTTGATCCAAATAGTGAAAAATTTCAAATTCATAGTTTTTGTCAAAAAAGTGACAAAGTCCCATTCTGAGTGGGGACTTGGAAAAAATTTCAACTTTTTTCATCCAAAAAGTGAAAAAATCCTAATTTCATCTTTTTTAGTCCCAAAAGTATAAAAATCAAATTTCAATTTTTTTCTTCAAAAAAGTGAAAAAAAAAATCATTCTGATTGGGCACTTGGAAAAAATTTCAACTTTTTTCACCAAAAAAGTGAAAAAATCCTAATTTCATCTTTTTTAGTCCCAAAAGTATAAAAATCAAATTTCAATTTTTTTCTTCAAAAAAGTGAAAAAAAAAATCATTCTGATTGGGCACTTGGAAAAAATTTCAACTTTTTTCATCCAAAAAGTGAAAAAATCCAAATTTCATCTTTTTTAGTCCCAAAAGAGAAAAAATCAAATTTACATTTTTTTCTTCAAAAAAGTGACAAAGTCCGGTTCTGAGTGGGCACTTGGAAAAAATGTCTACTTTTTTCATCCAAAAAGTGAAAAAATCCAAATTCAATACATTTCTTCAAAAAAGTCACAAAGTCCCATTCTGAATGTGGACTTAGAAAAAATTTCAACCTTTATCGTCCAAAAAGTGAACACATCCAAATTTAATTTTCTTCTTCAAAGAAGTAACAAATTCCCATTCTGACAAGTGACTTGGAAGCTCTTTTGACTTTTCACAAAAGTTGAATTTTTTTCTAAGTCCCATCTCATTATGAGATGGGACTTAGAAAAATATTCAACTTTTGTCTAAGTTGACATGTGTGCCGCTTCCCATGTCAGAATGGGACATTTTGACTTATTGGATGGAAAGATAAACTTTTTTGATCCAAATAGTGAAAAATTGCAAATTCATAGTTTTTGTCCAAAAAGTGACAAAGTCCAATTCTGAGTGGGCACTTGGAAAAAATTTCAACTTTTTTCATCCAAAAAGTGAAAAAATCCTAATTTCATTTTTTTTAGTCCCAAAAGTATAAAAAATAAATTTCAATTTTTTTCTTCAAAAAAGTGAAAAAAAATTCATTCTGAGTGGGCACTTGGAAAAAATTTCAACTTTTTTAACCAAAAAAGTGAAAAAATCCAAATTTCATCTTTTTTAGTCCCAAAAGTGAAAAAATCAAATTTCAATTTTTTTCTTCAAAAAAGTGAAAAAAATTCCGTTCTGAGTGGGCACTTGGAAAAAATTTCAACTTTTTTCATCCAAAAAGTGAAAAAATCCAAATTTCATCTTTTTTAGTCCCAAAAGAGAAAAAATCAAATTTAAATTTTTTTCTTCAAAAAAGTGACAAAGTCCGGTTCTGAGTGGGCACTTGGAAAAAATGTCTACTTTTTTCATCCAAAAAGTGAAAAAATCCAAATTCAATACATTTCTTCAAAAAAGTCACAAAGTCCCATTCTGAATGGGGACTTAGAAAAAATGTCAACCTTTATCGTCCAAAAAGTGAAAACATCCAAATTTAATTTTCTTCTTCAAAGAAGTAACAAATTCCCATTCTGACAAGGGACTTGGAAGCTCTTTTGACTTTTCACAAAAGTTGAATTTTTTTCTAAGTCCCATCTCATTATGAGATGGGACTTAGAAAAATATTCAACTTTTGTCTAAGTTGACATGTGTGCCGCTTCCCATGTCAGAATGGGACATTTTGACTTATTGGATGGAAAGATAAACTTTTTTGATCCAAATAGTGAAAAATTGCAAATTCATAGTTTTTTTCAAAAAGTGACAAAGTCCCATTCTGAGTGGGCACTTGGAAAAAATTTCAACTTTTTTCATCCAAAAAGTGAAAAAATCCTAATTTCATCTTTTTTAGTCCCAAAAGTAAAAAAAACAAATTTCAATTTTTTTTCTTCAAAAAAGTGAAAAAAAAAATCATTCTGAGTGGGCACTTTGAAAAAAATTCAACTTTTTTCACCAAAAAAATGAAAAAATCCAAATTTCATCTTTTTTAGTCCCAAAAGTGAAAAAATCACATTTCAATTTTTTTCTTCAAAAAAGTGAAAAAAATTCCGTTCTGAGTGGGCACTTGGAAAAAATTTCAACTTTTTTCATCCAAAAAGTGAAAAAATCCAAATTTCATCTTTTTTAGTCCCAAAAGAGAAAAAATCAAATTTACATTTTTTTCTTCAAAAAAGTGACAAAGTCCGGTTCTGAGTGGGCACTTGGAAAAAATGTCTACTTTTTTCATCCAAAAAGTGAAAAAATCCAAATTCAATACATTTCTTCAAAACAGTCACAAAGTCCCATTCTGAATGGGGACTTAGAAAAATTTTCAACCTTTATCGTCCAAAAAGTGAAAACATCCAAATTTAATTTTCTTCTTCAAAGAAGTAACAAATTCCCATTCTGACAAGGGACTTGGAAGCTCTTTTGACTTTTCACAAAAGTTGAATTTTTTTCTAAGTCCCATCTCATTATGAGATGGGACTTAGAAAAATATTCAACTTTTGTCTAAGTTGACATGTGTGCCGCTTCCATGTCAGAATGGGACATTTTGACTTATTGGATGGAAAGATAAACTTTTTTGATCCAAACAGTGAAAAATTGCAAATTCATAGTTTTTTTCAAAAAAAGTGACAAAGTCCCATTCTGAGTGGGCACTTGGAAAAATTTCAACTTTTTTCACCCAAAAAAGTGAAAAAATCCAAATTTCATCTTTTTTAGTCCCCAAAGTGAAAAAAATCAAATTTCAATTTTTTTCTTCAAAAAAGTGAAAAAGATTCCGTTCTGAGTGGGCAACTTGGAAAAAATTTCAACTTTTTTCATCCAAAAAGTGAAAAAATCCAAATTTCATCTTTTTTAGTCCCAAAAGAGAAAAAATCAAATTTACATTTTTTTTCTTCAAAAAAGTGACAAAGTCCGGTTCTGAGTGGGCACTTGGAAAAAATGTCTACTTTTTTCATCCAAAAAGTGAAAAAATCCAAATTCAATACATTTCTTCAAAAAAGTCACAAAGTCCCATTCTGAATGGGGACTTAGAAAAAAATTTCAACCTTTATCGTCCAAAAAGTGAAAACATCCAAATTTAATTTTCTTCTTCAAAGAAGTAACAAATTCCCCATTCTGACAAGGGACTTGGAAGCTCTTTTGACTTTTCACAAAAGTTGAATTTTTTTCTAAGTCCCATCTCATTATGAGATGGGACTTAGAAAAATATTCCACTTTTGTCTAAGTTGACATGTGTGCCGCTTCCCATGTCAGAATGGGACATTTTGACTTATTGGATGGAAAGATAAACTTTTTTGATCCAAATAGTGAAAAATTGCAAATTCATAGTTTTTGTCAAAAAAGTGACAAAGTCCAATTCTGAGTGTGCACTTGGAAAAAATTTCAACTTTTTTCATCCAAAAAGTGAAAAAATCCTAATTTCATTTTTTTTAGTCCCAAAAGTATAAAAAACAAATTTCAATTTTTTTCTTCAAAAAAGTGAAAAAAAAATCATTCTGAGTGGGCACTTGGAAAAAATTTCAACTTTTTTCACCAAAAAAGTGAAAAAATCAAAATTTCATCTTTTTTAGTCCCAAAAGTGAAAAAATCAAATTTCAATTTTTTTCTTCAAAAAAGTGAAAAAAATTCCATTCTGAGTGGGCACTTGGAAAAAATTTCAACTTTTTTCATCCAAAAAGTGAAAAAATCCAAATTTCATCTTTTTTAGTCCCAAAAGAGAAAAAATCAAATTTAAATTTTTTTCTTCAAAAAAGTGACAAAGTCCGGTTCTGAGTGGGCACTTGGAAAAAATGTCTACTTTTTTCATACAAAAAGTGAAAAAATCCTAATTTCATTTTTTTTAGTCCCAAAAGTATAAAAAACAAATTTCAATTTTTTTCTTCAAAAAAGTGAAAAAAAATTCATTCTGAGTGGGCACTTGGAAAAAATTTCAACTTTTTTCACCAAAAAAGTGAAAAAATCCAAATTTCATCTTTTTTAGTCCCAAAAGTGAAAAAATCAAATTTCAATTTTTTTCTTCAAAAAAGTGAAAAAAAATCCGTTCTGAGTGGGCACTTGGAAAAAATTTCAACTTTTTTCATCCAAAAAGTGAAAAAATCCAAATTTCATCTTTTTTAGTCCCAAAAGAGAAAAAATCAAATTTACATTTTTTTCTTCAAAAAAGTGACAAAGTCCCATTCTGAGTGGGGACTTGGAAAAAATTTCAACTTTTTTCTTCCAAAAAGTGAAAAAAATCCTAATTTCATCTTTTTTAGTCCCAAAAGTATAAAAATCAAATTTCAATTTTTTTCTTCAAAAAAGTGAAAAAAAAATCATTCTGAGTGGGCACTTGGAAAAAATGTCAACTTTTTTCACCAAAAAAGTGAAAAAATCCAAATTTCATCTTTTTTAGTCCCAAAAGTGAAAAAATCTAATTTCAATTTTTTTCTTCAAAAAAGTGAAAAAAATTCCGTTCTGAGTGGGCACTTGGAAAAAATTTCAACTTTTTTCATCCAAAAAGTGAAAAAATCAAAATTTCATCTTTTTTAGTCCACAAAGAGAAAATATCAAATTTACATTTTTTTCTTCAAAAAAGTGACAAAGTGCGGTTCTGAGTGGGCACTTGGAAAAAATGTCTACTTTTTTCATCCAAAAAGTGAAAAAATCCAAATTCAATACATTTCTTCAAAAAAGTCACAAAGTCCCATTCTGAATGGGGACTTAGAAAAAATGTCAACCTTTATCGTCCAAAAAGTGAAAACATCCAAATTTAATTTTCTTCTTCAAAGAAGTAACAAATTCCCATTCTGACAAGGGACTTGGAAGCTCTTTTGACTTTTCACAAAAGTTGAATTTTTTTCTAAGTCCCATCTCATTATGAGATGGGACTTAGAAAAATATTCAACTTTTGTCTAAGTTGACATGTGTGCCGCTTCCCATGTCAGAATGGGACATTTTGACTTATTGGATGGAAAGATAAACTTTTTTGATCCAAATAGTGAAAAATTGCAAATTCATAGTTCTTGTCAAAAAAGTGACAAAGTCCCATTCTGAGTGGGCACTTGGAAAAAATGTCAACTTTTTTCATCCAAAAAGTGAAAAAAATCCTAATTTCATCTTTTTTAGTCCCAAAAGTAAAAAAAAACAAATTTCAATTTTTTTCTTCAAAAAAGTGAAAAAAAAAATCATTCTGAGTGGGCACTTGGAAAAAATTTCAACTTTTTTCACCAAAAAAGTGAAAAAATCCAAATTTCATCTTTTTTAGTCCCAAAAGTGAAAAAATCAAATTTCAATTTTTTTCTTCAAAAAAGTGAAAAAAAATCCGTTCTGAGTGGGCACTTGGAAAAAAATTTCAACTTTTTTTATCCAAAAAGTGAAAAAATCCAAATTTCATCTTTTTTAGTCCCAAAAGAGAAAAAATCAAATTTACATTTTTTTCTTCAAAAAAGTGACAAAGTCCGGTTCTGAGTGGGCACTTGGAAAAAATGTCTACTTTTTTCATCCAAAAAGTGAAAAAATCCAAATTCAATACATTTTTTCAAAAAAGTCACAAAGTCCCATTCTGAATGTGGACTTAGAAAAAATTTCAACCTTTATCGTCCAAAAAGTGAAAACATCCAAATTTAATTTTCTTCTTCAAAGAAGTAACAAATTCCCATTCTGACAAGGGACTTGGAAGCTCTTTTGACTTTTCACAAAAGTTGAATTTTTTCTAAGTCCCATCTCATTATGAGATGGGACTTAGAAAAATATTCAACTTTTGTCTAAGTTGACATGTGTGCCGCTTCCCATGTCAGAATGGGACATTTTGACTTATTGGATGGAAAGATAAACTTTTTTGATCCAAATAGTGAAAAATTTAAAATTCATAGTTTTTGTATAAAAAGTGACAAAGTCCCATTCTCAGTGGGGACTTGGAAAAAATTTCAACTTTTTTCATCCAAAAAGTGAAAAAATCCTAATTTCATCTTTTTTAGTCCCAAAAGTGAAAAAATCAAATTTCAATTTTTTTCTTCAAAAAAGTGAAAAAAATTCCGTTCTGAGTGGGCACTTGGAAAAAATTTCAACTTTTTTCATCCAAAAAGTGAAAAAATCCAAATTTCATCTTTTTTAGTCCCAAAAGAGAAAAAATCAAATTTACATTTTTTTCTTCAAAAAAGTGACAAAGTCCGGTTCTGAGCGGGCACTTGGAAAAAATGTCTACTTTTTTCATCCAAAAAGTGAAAAAATCCAAATTCAATACATTTCTTCAAAAAAGTCACAAAGTCCCATTCTGAATGGGGACTTAGAAAAAATTTCAACCTTTATCGTCCAAAAAGTGAAAACATCCAAATTTAATTTTCTTCTTCAAAGAAGTAACAAATTCCCATTCTGACAAGGGACTTGGAAGCTCTTTTGACTTTTCACAAAAGTTGAATTTTTTTCTAAGTCCCATCTCATTATGAGATGGGACTTAGAAAAATATTCAACTTTTGTCTAAGTTGACATGTGTGCCGCTTCCCATGTCAGAATGGGACATTTTGACTTATTGGATGGAAAGATAAACTTTTTTGATCCAAATAGTGAAAAATTGCAAATTCATAGTTTTTTTCAAAAAGTGACAAAGTCCCATTCTGAGTGGGCACTTGGAAAAAATTTCAACTTTTTTCATCCAAAAAGTGAAAAAATCCTAATTTCATCTTTTTTAGTCCCAAAAGTAAAAAAAACAAATTTCAATTTTTTTTCTTCAAAAAAAGTGAAAAAAAAATCATTCTGAGTGGGCACTTTGAAAAAAATTCAACTTTTTTCACCAAAAAAATGAAAAAATCCAAATTTCATCTTTTTTAGTCCCAAAAGTGAAAAAATCTAATTTCAATTTTTTTCTTCAAAAAAGTGAAAAAAATTCCGTTCTGAGTGGGCACTTGGAAAAAATTTCAACTTTTTTCATCCAAAAAGTGAAAAAATCAATCAAATTTACATTTTTTTCTTCAAAAAAGTGACAAAGTCCGGTTCTGAGTGGGCACTTGGAAAAAATGTCTACTTTTTTCATCCAAAAAGTGAAAAAATCCAAATTCAATACATTTCTTCAAAAAAGTCACAAAGTCCCATTCTGAATGGGGACTTAGAAAAAATTTCAACCTTTATCGTCCAAAAAGTGAAAACATCCAAATTTAATTTTCTTCTTCAAAGAAGTAACAAATTCCCATTCTGACAAGGGACTTGGAAGCTCTTTTGACTTTTCACAAAAGTTGAATTTTTTTCTAAGTCCCATCTCATTATGAGATGGGACTTAGAAAAATATTCAACTTTTGTCTAAGTTGACATGTGTGCCGCTTCCCATGTCAGAATGGGACATTTTGACTTATTGGATGGAAAGATAAACTTTTTTGATCCAAATAGTGAAAAATTGCAAATTCATAGTTTTTGTCCAAAAAGTGACAAAGTCCCATTCTGAGTGGGGACTTGGAAAAAAATGTATACCTTTATCGTCTAAAAAGTGAAAACATCCAAATTTAATTTTCTTCTTCAAAGAAGTAACAAATTCCCATTCTGACAAGTGACTTGGAAGCTCTTTTGACTTTTCACAAAAGTTGAATTTTTTTCTAAGTCCCATCTGATTATGAGATGGGACTTAGAAAAATATTCAACTTTTGTCTAAGTTGACATGTGTGCCGCTTCCCATGTCAGAATGGGACATTTTGACTTATTGGATGGAAAGATAAACTTTTTTGATCCAAATAGTGAAAAATTGCAAATTTTTCAAAAAGTGACAAAGTCCCATTCTGAGTGGGCACTTGGAAAAAATTTCAACTTTTTTCATCCAAAAAGTGAAAAAATCCTAATTTCATCTTTTTTAGTCCCAAAAGTGAAAAAATCTAATTTCAATTTTTTTCTTCAAAAAAGTGAAAAAAATTCCGTTCTGAGTGGGCACTTGGAAAAAATTTCAACTTTTTTCATCCAAAAAGTGAAAAAATCAAAATTTCATCTTTTTTAGTCCACAAAGAGAAAATATCAAATTTACATTTTTTTCTTCAAAAAAGTGACAAAGTCCGGTTCTGAGTGGGCACTTGGAAAAAATGTCTACTTTTTTCATCCAAAAAGTGAAAAAATCCAAATTCAATACATTTCTTCAAAAAAGTCACAAAGTCCCATTCTGAATGGGGACTTAGAAAAAATGTCAACCTTTATCGTCCAAAAAGTGAAAACATCCAAATTTAATTTTCTTCTTCAAAGAAGTAACAAATTCCCATTCTGACAAGGGACTTGGAAGCTCTTTTGACTTTTCACAAAAGTTGAATTTTTTTCTAAGTCCCATCTGATTATGAGATGGGACTTAGAAAAATATTCAACTTTTGTCTAAGTTGACATGTGTGCCGCTTCCCATGTCAGAATGGGACATTTTGACTTATTGGATGGAAAGATAAACTTTTTTGATCCAAATAGTGAAAAATTGCAAATTCATAGTTCTTGTCAAAAAAGTGACAAAGTCCCATTCTGAGTGGGCACTTGGAAAAAATGTCAACTTTTTTCATCCAAAAAGTGAAAAAATCCTAATTTCATCTTTTTTAGTCCCAAAAGTAAAAAAAACAAATTTCAATTTTTTTCTTCAAAAAAGTGAAAAAAAAATCATTCTGAGTGGGCACTTGGAAAAAATTTCAACTTTTTTCACCAAAAAAGTGAAAAAATCCAAATTTCATCTTTTTTAGTCCCAAAAGTGAAAAAATCAAATTTAAATTTTTTTCTTCAAAAAAGTGAAAAAAAATCCGTTCTGAGTGGGCACTTGGAAAAAATTTCAACTTTTTTCATCCAAAAAGTGAAAAAATCCAAATTTCATCTTTTTTAGTCCCAAAAGAGAAAAAATCAAATTTACATTTTTTTCTTCAAAAAAGTGACAAAGTCCGGTTCTGAGTGGGCACTTGGAAAAAATGTCTACTTTTTTCATCCAAAAAGTGAAAAAATCCAAATTCAATACATTTTTTCAAAAAAGTCACAAAGTCCCATTCTGAATGTGGACTTAGAAAAAATTTCAACCTTTATCGTCCAAAAAGTGAAAACATCCAAATTTAATTTTCTTCTTCAAAGAAGTAACAAATTCCCATTCTGACAAGGGACTTGGAAGCTCTTTTGACTTTTCACAAAAGTTGAATTTTTTTCTAAGTCCCATCTCATTATGAGATGGGACTTAGAAAAATATTCAACTTTTGTCTAAGTTGACATGTGTGCCGCTTCCCATGTCAGAATGGGACATTTTGACTTATTGGATGGAAAGATAAACTTTTTTGATCCAAATAGTGAAAAATTTAAAATTCATAGTTTTTGTATAAAAAGTGACAAAGTCCCATTCTCAGTGGGGACTTGGAAAAAATTTCAACTTTTTTCATCCAAAAAGTGAAAAAATCCTAATTTCATTTTTTTTAGTCCCAAAAGTATAAAAATCAAATTTCAATTTTTTTCTTCAAAAAAGTGAAAAAAAAAATCATTCTGAGTGGGCACTTGGAAAAAATTTCAACTTTTTTCACCAAAAAAGTGAAAAAATCCAAATTTCATCTTTTTTAGTCCCAAAAGTGAAAAAATCTAATTTCAATTTTTTTCTTCAAAAAAGTGAACAAAATTCCGTTCTGAGTGGGCACTTGAAAAAAATTTCAACTTTTTTCATCCAAAAAGTGAAAAAATCCAAATTTCATCTTTTTTAGTCCACAAAGAGAAAATATCAAATTTACATTTTTTTCTTCAAAAAAGTGACAAAGTCCGGTTCTGAGTGGGCACTTGGAAAAAATGTCTACTTTTTTCATCCAAAAAGTGAAAAAATCCAAATTCAATACATTTCTTCAAAAAAGTCACAAAGTCCCATTCTGAATGTGGACTTAGAAAAAATTTCAACCTTTATCGTCTAAAAAGTGAAAACATCCAAATTTAATTTTCTAATTCAAACAAGTAACAAATTCCCATTCTGACAAGTGACTTGGAAGCTCTTTTGACTTTTTACAAAAGTTGAATTTTTTTCTAAGTCCCATCCCATTAAGAGATGGGACTTAGAAAAATATTCAACTTTTGTCTAAGTTGACATGTGTGCCGCTTCCCATATCAGAATGGGACATTTTGACTTATTGGATGGAAAGATAAACTTTTTTGATCCAAATAGTGAAAAATTGCAAATTCATAGTTTTTTTCAAAAAGTGACAAAGTCCCATTCTCAGTGGGCACTTGGAAAAAATTTCAACTTTTTTCATCCAAAAAGTGAAAAAATCCTAATTTCATCTTTTTTAGTCCCAAAAGTAAAAAAAACAAATTTCAATTTTTTTCTTCAAAAAAGTGAAAAAAAATTCATTCTGAGTGGGCACTTTGAAAAAATTTCAACTTTTTTCACCAAAAAAATGAACAAATCAAAATTTCATCTTTTTTAGTCCCAAAAGTGAAAAAATCAAATTTCAATTTTTTTCTTCAAAAAAGTGAAAAAAATTCCGTTCTGAGTGGGCACTTGGAAAAAATTTCAACTTTTTTCATCCAAAAAGTGAAAAAATCTAAATTTCATCTTTTTTATTCCCAAAAGTGAAAAAATCAAATTTTAATTTTTTTCTTCAAAAAAGTGACAAAGTCCGGTTCTGAGTGGGCACTTGGAAAAAATGTCTACTTTTTTCATCCAAAAAGTGAAAAAATCCAAATTCAATACATTTCTTCAAAAAAGTCACAAAGTCCCATTCTGAATGGGGACTTAGAAAAAATTTCAACCTTTATCGTCCAAAAAGTGAAAACATCCAAATTTAATTTTCTTCTTCAAAGAAGTAACAAATTCCCATTCTGACAAGGGACTTGGAAGCTCTTTTGACTTTTCACAAAAGTTGAATTTTTTTCTAAGTCCCATCTCATTATGAGATGGGACTTAGAAAAATATTCAACTTTTGTCTAAGTTGACATGTGTGCCGCTTCCCATGTCAGAATGGGACATTTTGACTTATTGGATGGAAAGATAAACTTTTTTGATCCAAATAGTGAAAAATTTCAAATTCATAGTTTTTGTCAAAAAAGTGACAAAGTCCCATTCTCAGTGGGGACTTGGAAAAAATTTCAACTTTTTTCATCCAAAAAGTGAAAAAATCCTAATTTCATCTTTTTTAGTCCCAAAAGTATAAAAATCAAATTTCAATTTTTTTCTTCAAAAAAGTGAAAAAAAAATCATTCTGAGTGGGCACTTGGAAAAAATTTCAACTTTTTTCACCAAAAAAGTGAAAAAATCCAAATTTCATCTTTTTTAGTCCCAAAAGTGAAAAAATCTAATTTCAATTTTTTTCTTCAAAAAAGTGAACAAAATTCCGTTCTGAGTGGGCACTTGGAAAAAATTTCAACTTTTTTCATCCAAAAAGTGAAAAAATCCAAATTTCATCTTTTTTAGTCCACAAAGAGAAAATATCAAATTTACATTTTTTCTTCAAAAAAGTGACAAAGTCCGGTTCTGAGTGGGCACTTGGAAAAAATGTCTACTTTTTTCATCCAAAAAGTGAAAAAATCCAAATTCAATACATTTCTTCAAAAAAGTCACAAAGTCCCATTCTGAATGGGGACTTAGAAAAAATTTCAACCTTTATCGTCCAAAAAGTGAAAACATCCAAATTTAATTTTCTTCTTCAAAGAAGTAACAAATTCCCATTCTGACAAGCAACTTGGAAGCTCTTTTGACTTTTCACAAAAGTTGAATTTTTTTCTAAGTCCCATCTCATTGTGAGATGGGACTTAGAAAAATATTCAACTTTTGTCTAAGTTGACATGTGTGCTGCTTCCCATGTCAGAATGGGACATTTTGACTTATTGGATGGAAAGATAAACTTTTTTGATCCAAATAGTGAAAAATTGCAAATTCTTAGTTTTTGTCAAAAAAGTGACAAAGTCCCATTCTGAGTGGGCACTTGGAAAAAATTTCAACTTTTTTCATCCAAAAAGTGAAAAAATCCTAATTTCATCTTTTTTAGTCCCAAAAGTAAAAAAAACAAATTTCAATTTTTTTCTTCAAAAAAGTGAAAAAAAATTCATTCTGAGTGGGCACTTGGAAAAAAATTTCAACTTTTTTCACCAAAAAAGTGAAAAAAATCCAAATTTCATCTTTTTTAGTCCCAAAAGTGAAAAAATCAAATTTCAATTTTTATCTTCAAAAAAGTGAAAAAAATTCCGTTCTGAGTGGGCACTTGGAAAAAATTTCAACTTTTTTCATCCAAAAAGTGAAAAAATCCAAATTTCATCTTTTTTAGTACCAAAAGAGAAAAAATCAAATTTACATTTTTTTCTTCAAAAAAGTGACAAAGTCCGGTTCTGAGTGGGCACTTGGAAAAAATGTCTACTTTTTTCATCCAAAAAGTGAAAAAATCCAAATTCAATACATTTCTTCAAAAAAGTCACAAAGTCCCATTCTGAATGTGGACTTAGAAAAAATTTCAACCTTTATCGTCTAAAAAGTGAAAACATCCAAATTTAATTTTCTAATTCAAAGAAGTAACAAATTCCCATTCTGACAAGTGACTTGGAAGCTCTTTTGACTTTTCACAAAAGTTGAATTTTTTTCTAAGTCCCATCTCATTATGAGATGGGACTTAGAAAAATATTCAACTTTTGTCTAAGTTGACATGTGTGCCGCTTCCCATGTCAGAATGGGACATTTTGACTTATTGGATGGAAAGATAAACTTTTTTGATCCAAATAGTGAAAAATTGCAAATTCATAGTTTTTTTCAAAAAGTGACAAAGTCCCATTCTGAGTGGGCACTTGGAAAAAATTTCAACTTTTTTCATCCAAAAAGTGAAAAAATCCTAATTTCATCTTTTTTAGTCCCAAAAGTAAAAAAAACAAATTTAAATTTTTTTCTTCAAAAAAGTGAAAAAAAATTCATTCTGAGTGGGCACTTTGAAAAAATTTCAACTTTTTTCACCAAAAAAGTGAAAAAATCCAAATTTCATCTTTTTTAGTCCCAAAAGTGAAAAAATCAAATTTCAATTTTTTTCTTCAAAAAAGTGAAAAAAAATCCGTTCTGAGTGGGCACTTGGAAAAAATTTCAACTTTTTTCATCCAAAAAGTGAAAAAATCCAAATTTCATCTTTTTTAGTCCCAAAAGTGAAAAAATCAAATTTACATTTTTTTCTTCAAAAAAGTGACAAAGTCCGGTTCTGAGTGGGCACTTGGAAAAAATGTCTACTTTTTTCATCCAAAAAGTGAAAAAATCCAAATTCAATATATTTCTTCAAAAAAGTCACAAAGTCCCATTCTGAATGGGGACTTAGAAAAAATGTCAACCTTTATCGTCCAAAAAGTGAAAACATCCAAATTTAATTTTCTTCTTCAAAGATGTAACAAATTCCCATTCTGACAAGGGACTTGGAAGCTCTTTTGACTTTTCACAAAGGTTGAATTTTTTTCCAATTCCCATCTCATTATGAGATGGAACTTAGAAAAATATTCAACTTTTGTCTAAGTTGACATGTGTGCCGCTTCCCATGTCAGAATGGGACATTTTGACTTATGGGATGGAAAGATAAACTTTTTTGATCCAAATAGTGAAAAATTGCAAATTCATAGTTTTTTTCAAAAAAGTGACAAAGTCCCATTCTGAGTGGGGACTTGGAAAAAATTTCAACTTTTTTCATCCAAAAAGTGAAAAAATCCTAATTTCATCTTTTTTAGTCCCAAAAGTAAAAAAAAAACAAATTTCAATTTTTTTCTTCAAAAAAGTGAAAAAAAAATTCATTCTGAGTGGGCACTTGGAAAAAATTTCAACTTTTTTCACCCAAAAAATGAAAAAATCCAAATTTCATCTTTTTTAGTCCCAAAAGTGAAAAAATCTAATTTCAATTTTTTTCTTCAAAAAAGTGACAAAGTCCGGTTCTGAGTGGGCACTTGGAAAAAATGTCTACTTTTTTCATCCAAAAAGTGAAAAAATCCAAATTCAATACATTTATTCAAAAAGTCACAAAGTCCCATTCTGAATGGGGACTTAGAAAAAATTTCAACCTTTATCGTCCAAAAAGTGAAAACATCCAAATTTAATTTTCTTCTTCAAAGAAGTAACAAATTCCCATTCTGACAAGGGACTTGGAAGCTCTTTTGACTTTTCACAAAAGTTGAATTTTTTTCTAAGTCCCATCTCATTATGAGATGGGACTTAGAAAAATATTCAACTTTTGTCTAAGTTGACATGTGTGCCGCTTCCCATGTCAGAATGGGACATTTTGACTTATTGGATGGAAAGATAAACTTTTTTGATCCAAATAGTGAAAAATTGCAAATTCATAGTTTTTTTCAAAAAAGTGACAAAGTCCCATTCTGAGTGGGCACTTGGAAAAAATTTCAACTTTTTTCATCCAAAAGGTGAAAAAATCCTATTTTCATCTTTTTTAGTCCCAAAAGTAAAAAAAACAAATTTCCATTTTTTTCTTCAAAAAAGTGAAAAAAATTAATTCTGAGTGGGCACTTTGAAAAAATTTCAACTTTTTTCACCAAAAAAATGAAAAAATCCAAATTTCATCTTTTTTAGTCCCAAAAGTTAAAAAATCAAATTTCAATTTTTTTCTTCAAAAAAGTGAAAAAAATTCCGTTCTGAGTGGGCACTTGGAAAAAATTTCAACTTTTTTCATCCAAAAAGTGAAAAAATCAAAATTTCATCTTTTTTGGTCCCAAAAGTGAAAAAATCAAATTTTAATTTTTTTCTTCAAAAAAGTGAGAAAGTCCGGTTCTGAGTGGGCACTTGGAAAAAATGTCTACTTTTTTCATCCAAAAAGTGAAAAAATCCAAATTCAATACATTTCTTCAAAAAAGTCACAAAGTCCCCATTCTGAATGGGGACTTAGAAAAAATTTCAACCTTTATCGTCCAAAAAGTGAAAACATCCAAATTTAATTTTCTTCTTTAAAGAAGTAACAAATTCCCATTCTGACAAGGGACTTGGAAGCTCTTTTGACTTTTCACAAAAGTTGAATTTTTTTCCAAGTCCCATCTCATTATGAGATGGAACTAAGAAAAATATTCAACTTTTGTCTAAGTTGACATGTGTGCCGCTTCCCATGTCATAATGGGACATTTTGACTTATTGGATGGAAAGATAAACTTTTTTGATCCAAATAGTGAAAATTTCAAATCATAGTTTTTGTCAAAAAAGTGACAAAGTCCCATCTGAGTGGGCACTTGGAAAAAATTTCAACTTTTTTCATCCAAAAAGTGAAAAAATCCTAATTTCATCTTTTTTAGTCCCAAAAGTAAAAAAAACAAATTTCAATTTTTTTCTTCAAAAAAGTGAAAAAAAATTCATTCTGAGTGGGCACTTTGAAAAAATTTCAACTTTTTTCACCCAAAAAATGAAAAATCCAAATTTCATCTTTTTTAGTCCCAAAAGTGAAAAAATCAAATTTCAATTTTTTTCTTCAAAAAAGTGAAAAAAAATCCGTTCTGAGTGGGCACTTAGAAAAAATTTCAACTTTTTTCATCCAAAAGTGAAAGAATCCAAATTTCATCTTTTTTAGTCCCAAAAGAGAAAAAATCAAATTTACATTTTTTTCTTCAAAAAAGTGACAAAGTCCGGTTCTGAGTGGGCACTTGGAAAAAATGTCTACTTTTTTCATCCAAAAAGTGAAAAAATCCAAATTCAATACATTTCTTCAAAAAAGTCACAAAGTCCCATTCTGAATGGGGACTTAGAAAAAATTTCAACCTTTATCGTCTAAAAAGTGAAAACATCCAAATTTAATTTTCTAATTCAAAGAAGTAACAAATTCCCATTCTGACAAGTGACTTGGAAGCTCTTTTGACTTTTCACAAAAGTTGAATTTTTTTCTAAGTCCCATCTCATTATGAGAATGAGATGGGACTTAGAAAAATATTCAACTTTTGTCTAAGTTGACATGTGTGCCGCTTCCCATGTCAGAATGGGACATTTTGACTTATTGGATGGAAAGATAAACTTTTTTGATCCAAATAGTGAAAAATTGCAAATTCATAGTTTTTTTCAAAAAGTGACAAAGTCCCATTCTGAGTGGGCACTTGGAAAAAATTTCAACTTTTTTCATCCAAAAAGTGAAAAAATCCTAATTTCATCTTTTTTAGTCCCAAAAGTAAAAAAAACAAATTTAAATTTTTTTCTTCAAAAAAGTGAAAAAAAATTCATTCTGAGTGGGCACTTTGAAAAAATTTCAACTTTTTTCACCAAAAAAGTGAAAAAATCCAAATTTCATCTTTTTTAGTCCCAAAAGTGAAAAAATCAAATTTCAATTTTTTTCTTCAAAAAAGTGAAAAAAAATCCGTTCTGAGTGGGCACTTGGAAAAAATTTCAACTTTTTTCATCCAAAAAGTGAAAAAATCCAAATTTCATCTTTTTTAGTCCCAAAAGAGAAAAAATCAAATTTACATTTTTTTCTTCAAAAAAGTGACAAAGTCCGGTTCTGAGTGGGCACTTGGAAAAAATGTCTACTTTTTTCATCCAAAAAGTGAAAAAATCCAAATTCAATATATTTCTTCAAAAAAGTCACAAAGTCCCATTCTGAATGGGGACTTAGAAAAAATGTCAACCTTTATCGTCCAAAAAGTGAAAACATCCAAATTTAATTTTCTTCTTCAAAGATGTAACAAATTCCCATTCTGACAAGGGACTTGGAAGCTCTTTTGACTTTTCACAAAGGTTGAATTTTTTTCCAATTCCCATCTCATTATGAGATGGAACTTAGAAAAATATTCAACTTTTGTCTAAGTTGACATGTGTGCCGCTTCCCATGTCAGAATGGGACATTTTGACTTATGGGATGGAAAGATAAACTTTTTTGATCCAAATAGTGAAAAATTGCAAATTCATAGTTTTTTTCAAAAAAGTGACAAAGTCCCATTCTGAGTGGGGACTTGGAAAAAATTTCAACTTTTTTCATCCAAAAAGTGAAAAAATCCTAATTTCATCTTTTTTAGTCCCAAAAGTAAAAAAAAACAAATTTCAATTTTTTCTTCAAAAAAGTGAAAAAAAAATTCATTCTGAGTGGGCACTTGGAAAAAATTTCAACTTTTTTCACCCAAAAAATGAAAAAATCCAAATTTCATCTTTTTTAGTCCCAAAAGTGAAAAAATCTAATTTCAATTTTTTTCTTCAAAAAAGTGACAAAGTCCGGTTCTGAGTGGGCACTTGGAAAAAATGTCTACTTTTTTCATCCAAAAAGTGAAAAAATCCAAATTCAATACATTTATTCAAAAAAGTCACAAAGTCCCATTCTGAATGGGGACTTAGAAAAAATTTCAACCTTTATCGTCCAAAAAGTGAAAACATCCAAATTTAATTTTCTTCTTCAAAGAAGTAACAAATTCCCATTCTGACAAGGGACTTGGAAGCTCTTTTGACTTTTCACAAAAGTTGAATTTTTTTCTAAGTCCCATCTCATTATGAGATGGGACTTAGAAAAATATTCAACTTTTGTCTAAGTTGACATGTGTGCCGCTTCCCATGTCAGAATGGGACATTTTGACTTATTGGATGGAAAGATAACTTTTTTGATCCAAATAGTGAAAAATTGCAAATTCATAGTTTTTTTTCAAAAAAGTGACAAAGTCCCATTCTGAGTGGGCACTTGGAAAAAATTTCAACTTTTTTCATCCAAAAGGTGAAAAAATCCTATTTTCATCTTTTTTAGTCCCAAAAGTAAAAAAAACAAATTTCCATTTTTTTCTTCAAAAAAGTGAAAAAATTAATTCTGAGTGGGCACTTTGAAAAAATTTCAACTTTTTTCACCAAAAAAATGAAAAAATCCAAATTTCATCTTTTTTAGTCCCAAAAGTTAAAAAATCAAATTTCAATTTTTTTCTTCAAAAAGTGAAAAAAATTCCGTTCTGAGTGGGCACTTGGAAAAAATTTCAACTTTTTTCATCCAAAAAGTGAAAAAATCAAATTTCATCTTTTTTGGTCCCAAAAGTGAAAAAATCAAATTTTAATTTTTTTCTTCAAAAAAGTGAGAAAGTCCGGTTCTGAGTGGGCACTTGGAAAAAATGTCTACTTTTTTCATCCAAAAAGTGAAAAAATCCAAATTCAATACATTTCTTCAAAAAAGTCACAAAGTCCCATTCTGAATGGGGACTTAGAAAAAATTTCAACCTTTATCGTCCAAAAAGTGAAAACATCCAAATTTAATTTTCTTCTTTAAAGAAGTAACAAATTCCCATTCTGACAAGGGACTTGGAAGCTCTTTTGACTTTTCACAAAAGTTGAATTTTTTTCCAAGTCCCATCTCATTATGAGATGGAACTAAGAAAAATATTCAACTTTTGTCTAAGTTGACATGTGTGCCGCTTCCCATGTCAGAATGGGACATTTTGACTTATTGGATGGAAGATAAACTTTTTTGATCCAAATAGTGAAAAATTTCAAATTCATAGTTTTTGTCAAAAAAGTGACAAAGTCCCATTCTGAGTGGGCACTTGGAAAAAATTTCAACTTTTTTCATCCAAAAAGTGAAAAAATCCTAATTTCATCTTTTTTAGTCCCAAAAGTAAAAAAAACAAATTTCAATTTTTTTCTTCAAAAAAGTGAAAAAAAATTCATTCTGAGTGGGCACTTTGAAAAAATTTCAACTTTTTTCACCCAAAAAATGAAAAAATCCAAATTTCATCTTTTTTAGTCCCAAAAGTGAAAAAATCAAATTTCAATTTTTTTCTTCAAAAAAGTGAAAAAAAATCCGTTCTGAGTGGGCACTTAGAAAAAATTTCAACTTTTTTCATCCAAAAAGTGAAAGAATCCAAATTTCATCTTTTTTAGTCCCAAAAGAGAAAAAATCAAATTTACATTTTTTTCTTCAAAAAAGTGACAAAGTCCGGTTCTGAGTGGGCACTTGGAAAAAATGTCTACTTTTTTCATCCAAAAAGTGAAAAAATCCAATTCAATACATTTCTTCAAAAAAGTCACAAAGTCCCATTCTGAATGGGGACTTAGAAAAAATTTCAACCTTTATCGTCCAAAAAGTGAAAACGTCCAATTAAATTTTCTTCTTCAAAGAAGTAACAAATTCCCATTCTGACAAGGGACTTGGAAGCTCTTTTGACTTTTCACTAAAGTTGAATTTTTTTCTAAGTCCCATCTCATTATGAGATGGGACTTAGAAAAATATTCAACTTTTGTCTAAGTTGACATGTGTGCCGCTTCCCATGTCAGAATGGGACATTTTGACTTATTGGATGGAAAGATAAACTTTTTTGATCCAAATAGTGAAAAATTGCAAATTCATAGTTTTTGTCCAAAAAGTGACAAAGTCCCATTCTGAGTGGGGACTTGGAAAAAATTTCAACTTTTTTCATCCAAAAAGTGAAAAAATCCTAATTTCATCTTTTTTAGTCCCAAAAGTAAAAAAAACAAATTTCAATTTTTTTCTTCAAAAAGTGAAAAAAAATTCATTCTGAGTGGGCACTTGGAAAAAATTTCAACTTTTTTCACCAAAAAAGAGAAAAAAATCCAAATTTCATCTTTTTAGTCCCAAAAGTGAAAAAATCAAATTTCATTTTTTTTCTTCAAAAAAGTGAAAAAAATTCCGTTCTGAGTGGGCACTTGGAAAAAATTTCAACTTTTTTCATCCAAAAAGTGAAAAAATCCAAATTTCATCTTTTTTAGTCCCAAAAGAGAAAAAATCAAATTTACATTTTTTTCTTCAAAAAAGTGACAAAGTCCGGTTCTGAGTGGGCACTTGGAAAAAATGTCTACTTTTTTCATCCAAAAAGTGAAAAAATCCAAATTCAATACATTTCTTCAAAAAAGTCACAAAGTCCCATTCTGAATGTGGACTTAGAAAAAATTTCAACCTTTATCGTCCAAAAAGTGAAAACATCCAAATTTAATTTTCTTCTTCAAAGAAGTAACAAATTCCCATTCTGACAAGGGACTTGGAAGCTCTTTTGACTTTTCACAAAAGTTGAATTTTTTTCTAAGTCCCATCTCATTATGAGATGGGACTTAGAAAAATATTCAACTTTTGTCTAAGTTGACGCTTCCCATGTCAGAATGGGACATTTTGACTTATTGGATGGAAAGATAAACTTTTTTGATCCAAATAGTGAAAAATTGCAAATTCATAGTTTTTTTCAAAAAAGTGACAAAGTCCCATTCTGAGTGGGCACTTGGAAAAAATTTCAACTTTTTTGATCCAAAAAGTGAAAAAATCCTAATTTCATCTTTTTTAGTCCCAAAAGTAAAAAAAACAAATTTCAATTTTTTTCTTCAAAAAAGTGAAAAAAATTCCGTTCTGAGTTGGCACTTGGAAAAAATTTCAACTTTTTTCATCCAAAAAGTGAAAAAATCTAAATTTCATCTTTTTTATTCCCAAAAGTGAAAAAATCAAATTTTAATTTTTTCTTCAAAAAAAGTGACAAAGTCCGGTTCTGAGTGGGCACTTGGAAAAAATGTCTACTTTTTTCATCCAAAAAGTGAAAAAATCCAAATTCAATACATTTCTTCAAAAAGTCACAAAGTCCCATTCTGAATGGGGACTTAGAAAAAATTTCAACCTTTATCGTCCAAAAAGTGAAAACATCCAAATTTAATTTTCTTCTTCAAAGAAGTAACAAATTCCCATTCTGACAAGGGACTTGGAAGCTCTTTTGACTTTTCACAAAAGTTGAATTTTTTTCTAAGTCCCATCTCATTATGAGATGGGACTTAGAAAAATATTCAACTTTTGTCTAAGTTGACATGTGTGCCGCTTCCCATGTCAGAATGGGACATTTTGACTTATTGGATGGAAAGATAAACTTTTTTGATCCAAATAGTGAAAAATTTGAAATTCATAGTTTTTGTCAAAAAAGTGACAAAGTCCCATTTTGAGTGGGGACTTGGAAAAAATGTCAACTTTTTTCATCCAAAAAGTGAAAAAATCCTAATTTCATCTTTTTTAGTCCCAAAAGTATAAAAATCAAATTTCAATTTTTTTCTTCAAAAAAGTGAAAAAAAAATCATTCTGAGTGGGCACTTGGAAAAAATTTCAACTTTTTTCACCAAAAAAGTGAAAAAATCCAAATTTCATCTTTTTTAGTCCCAAAAGTGAAAAAATCTAATTTCAATTTTTTTCTTCAAAAAAGTGTAAAAAAATCCGTTCTGAGTGGGCACTTGGAAAAAATTTCAACTTTTTTCATCCAAAAAGTGAAAAAATCCAAATTTCATCTTTTTTAGTCCCAAAAGAGAAAAAATCAAATTTAAATTTTTTCTTCAAAAATGTGACAAAGTCCGGTTCTGAGTGGGCACTTGGAAAAAATGTCTACTTTTTTCATCTAAAAAGTGAAAAATCCAAATTCAATACATTTCTTCAAAAAAGTCACAAAGTCCCATTCTGAATCTGGACTTAGAAAAAATTTCAACCTTTATCGTCCAAAAGTGAAAACATCCAAATTTAATTTTCTTCTTCAAAGAAGTAACAAATTCCCATTCTGACAAGTGACTTGGAAGCTCTTTTGACTTTTCACAAAAGTTGAATTTTTTTCTAAGTCCCATCTCATTATGAGATGGGACTTAGAAAAATATTCAACTTTTGTCTAAGTTGACATGTGTGCCGCTTCCCATGTCAGAATGGGACATTTTGACTTATTGGATGGAAAGATAAACTTTTTTGATCCAAATAGTGAAAAATTGCAAATTCATAGTTTTTGTCCAAAAAGTGACAAAGTCCCATTCTGAGTGGGGACTTGGAAAAAAATTTATACCTTTATCGTCTAAAAAGTGAAAACATCCAAATGTAATTTTCTTCTTCAAAGAAGTAACAAATTCCCATTCTGACAAGTGACTTGGAAGCTCTTTTGACTTTTCACAAAAGTTGAATTTTTTTCTAAGTCCCATCTCATTATGAGATGGGACTTAGAAAAATATTCAACTTTTGTCTAAGTTGACATGTGTGCCGCTTCCCATGTCAGAATGGGACATTTTGACTTATTGGATGGAAAGATAAACTTTTTTGATCCAAATAGTGAAAAATTGCAAATTCATAGTTTTTTCAAAAAGTGACAAAGTCCCATTCTGAGTGGGCACTTGGAAAAAATTTCAACTTTTTCATCCAAAAAGTGAAAAAATCCTAATTTCATTTTTATTAGTCCCAAAAGTAAAAAAAAACAAATTTCAATTTTTTTTCTTCAAAAAAGTGAAAAAAAATTCATTCTGAGTGGGCACTTTGAAAAAATTTCAACTTTTTTCACCAAAAAAATGAAAAAATCCAAATTTCATCTTTTTTAGTCCCAAAAGTGAAAAAATCACATTTCAATTTTTTTCTTCAAAAAAGTGAAAAAAAATCCGTTATGAGTGGGCACTTGGAAAAAATTTCAACTTTTTTCATCCAAAAAGTGAAAAAATCCTAATTTCATCTTTTTTCGTCCCAAAAGTAAAAAAAACAAATTTTATTTTTTTTCTTCAAAAAAGTGAAAAAAAATCATTCTGAGTGGGCACTTGGAAAAAATTTCAACTTTTTTCACCAAAAAAGTGAAAAATCCAAATTTCATCTTTTTTAGTCCCAAAAGTGAAAAAATCAAATTTCAATTTTTATCTTCAAAAAAGTGAAAAAAAATCCGTTCTGAGTGGGCACTTGGAAAAAATTTCCACTTTTTTCATCCAAAAAGTGAAAAAATCCAAATTTAATCTTTTTTAGTCCCAAAAGAGAAAAAATCAAATTTACATTTTTTTCTTCAAAAAAGTGACAAAGTCCCATTCTGAGTGGGGACTTGGAAAAAATTTCAACTTTTTTCATCCAAAAAGTGAAAAAATCCTAATTTCATCTTTTTTAGTCCCAAAAGTATAAAAATCAAATTTCAATTTTTTTCTTCAAAAAAGTGAAAAAAAAATCATTCTGAGTGGGCACTTGGAAAAAATGTCAACTTTTTTCACCAAAAAAGTGAAAAAATCCAAATTTCATCTTTTTTAGTCCCAAAAGTGAAAAAATCTAATTTCAATTTTTTTCTTCAAAAGAGTGAAAAAAATTCCGTTCTGAGTGGGCACTTGGAAAAAATTTCAACTTTTTTCATCCAAAAAGTGAAAAAATCCAAATTTCATCTTTTTTAGTCCCAAAAGAGAAAAATCTAATTTACATTTTTTTCTTCAAAAAAGTGACAAAGTCCGGTTCTGAGTGGGCACTTGGAAAAAATGTCTACTTTTTTCATCCAAAAAGTGAAAAAATCCAAATTCAATACATTTCTTCAAAAAAGTCACAAAGTCCCATTCTGAATGGGGACTTAGAAAAAATTTCAACCTTTATCGTCCAAAAAGTGAAAACATCCAAATTTAATTTTCTTCTTCAAAGAAGTAACAAATTCCCATTCTGACAAGGGACTTGGAAGCTCTTTTGACTTTTCACAAAAGTTGAATTTTTTTCTAAGTCCCATCTCATTATGAGATGGGACTTAGAAAAATATTCAACTTTTGTCTAAGTTGACATGTGTGCCGCTTCCCATGTCAGAATGGGACATTTTGACTTATTGGATGGAAAGATAAACTTTTTTGATCCAAATAGTGAAAATTGCAAATTCATAGTTTTTGTCCAAAAAGTGACAAAGTCCCATTCTGAGTGGGGACTTGGAAAAAAATTTATACCTTTATCGTCTAAAAAGTGAAAACATCCAAATTTAATTTTCTTCTTCAAAGAAGTAACAAATTCACATTCTGACAAGTGACTTGGAAGCTCTTTTGACTTTTCACAAAAGTTGAATTTTTTTCTAAGTCCCATCTGATTATGAGATGGGACTTAGAAAAATATTCAACTTTTGTCTAAGTTGACATGTGTGCCGCTTCCCATGTCAGAATGGGACATTTTGACTTATTGGATGGAAAGATAAACTTTTTTGATCCAAATAGTGAAAAATTGCAAATTTTTCAAAAAGTGACAAAGTCCCATTCTGAGTGGGCACTTGGAAAAAATTTCAACTTTTTTCATCCAAAAAGTGAAAAAATCCTAATTTCATCTTTTTTAGTCCCAAAAGTGAAAAAATCTAATTTCAATTTTTTTCTTCAAAAAAGTGAAAAAAATTCCGTTCTGAGTGGGCACTTGGAAAAAATTTCAACTTTTTTCATCCAAAAAGTGAAAAAATCAAAATTTCATCTTTTTTAGTCCACAAAGAGAAAATATCAAATTTACATTTTTTTCTTCAAAAAAGTGACAAAGTGCGGTTCTGAATGGGCACTTGGAAAAAATGTCTACTTTTTTCATCCAAAAAGTGAAAAAATCCAAATTCAATACATTTCTTCAAAAAAGTCACAAAGTCCCATTCTGAATGGGGACTTAGAAAAAATGTCAACCTTTATCGTCCAAAAAGTGAAAACATCCAAATTTAATTTTCTTCTTCAAAGAAGTAACAAATTCCCATTCTGACAAGGGACTTGGAAGCTCTTTTGACTTTTCACAAAAGTTGAATTTTTTTCTAAGTCCCATCTCATTATGAGATGGGACTTAGAAAAATATTCAACTTTTGTCTAAGTTGACATGTGTGCCGCTTCCCATGTCAGAATGGGACATTTTGACTTATTGGATGGAAAGATAAACTTTTTTGATCCAAATAGTGAAAAATTGCAAATTCATAGTTCTTGTCAAAAAAGTGACAAAGTCCCATTCTGAGTGGGCACTTGGAAAAAATTTCAACTTTTTTCACCAAAAAAGTGAAAAAATCCAAATTTCATCTTTTTTAGTCCCAAAAGTGAAAAAATCAAATTTAAATTTTTTTCTTCAAAAAAGTGAAAAAAAATCCGTTCTGAGTGGGCACTTGGAAAAAATTTCAACTTTTTTCATCCAAAAAGTGAAAAAATCCAAATTTCATCTTTTTTAGTCCCAAAAGAGAAAAAATCAAATTTACATTTTTTTCTTCAAAAAAGTGACAAAGTCCGGTTCTGAGTGGGCACTTGGAAAAAATGTCTACTTTTTTCATCCAAAAAGTGAAAAAATCCAAATTCAATACATTTCTTCAAAAAAGTCACAAAGTCCCATTCTGAATGGGGACTTAGAAAAAATTTCAACCTTTATCGTCCAAAAAGTGAAAACATCCAAATTTAATTTTCTTCTTCAAAGAAGTAACAAATTCCCATTCTGACAAGGGACTTGGAAGCTCTTTTGACTTTTCACAAAAGTTGAATTTTTTCTAAGTCCCATCTCATTATGAGATGGGACTTAGAAAAATATTCCACTTTTGTCTAAATTGACATGTGTGCCGCTTCCCATGTCAGAATGGGACATTTTGACTTATTGGATGGAAAGATAAACTTTTTTGATCCAAATAGTGAAAAATTTCAAATTCATAGTTTTTGTCAAAAAAGTGACAAAGTCCCATTCTGAGTGGGGACTTGGAAAAAATTTCAACTTTTTTCATCCAAAAAGTGAAAAAATCCTAATTTCATTTTTTTTAGTCCCAAAAGTATAAAAAACAAATTTCAATTTTTTTCTTCAAAAAAGTGAAAAAAAAAATCATTCTGATTGGGCACTTGGAAAAAATTTCAACTTTTTTCACCAAAAAAGTGAAAAAATCCTAATTTCATCTTTTTTAGTCCCAAAAGTATAAAATCAAATTTCAATTTTTTTCTTCAAAAAAGTGAAAAAAAAAATCATTCTGATTGGGCACTTGGAAAAAATTTCAACTTTTTTCATCCAAAAAGTGAAAAAATCCAAATTTCATCTATTTTAGTCCCAAAAGAGAAAAAATCAAATTTACATTTTTTTCTTCAAAAAAGTGACAAAGTCCGGTTCTGAGTGGGCACTTGGAAAAAATGTCTACTTTTTTCATCCAAAAAGTGAAAAAATCCAAATTCAATACATTTCTTCAAAAAAGTCACAAAGTCCCATTCTGAATGTGGACTTAGAAAAAATTTCAACCTTTATCGTCCAAAAAGTGAACACATCCAAATTTAATTTTCTTCTTCAAAGAAGTAACAAATTCCATTCTGACAAGTGACTTGGAAGCTCTTTTGACTTTTCACAAAAGTTGAATTTTTTTCTAAGTCCCATCTCATTATGAGATGGGACTTAGAAAAATATTCAACTTTTGTCTAAGTTGACATGTGTGCCGCTTCCCATGTCAGAATGGGACATTTTGACTTATTGGATGGAAAGATAAACTTTTTTGATCCAAATAGTGAAAAATTGCAAATTCATAGTTTTTGTCCAAAAAGTGACAAAGTCCAATTCTGAGTGGGCACTTGGAAAAAATTTCAACTTTTTTCATCCAAAAAGTGAAAAAATCCTAATTTCATTTTTTTTAGTCCCAAAAGTATAAAAAATAAATTTCAATTTTTTTCTTCAAAAAAGTGAAAAAAAATTCATTCTGAGTGGGCACTTGGAAAAAATTTCAACTTTTTTAACCAAAAAGTGAAAAAATCCAAATTTCATCTTTTTTAGTCCCAAAAGTGAAAAAATCAAATTTCAATTTTTTTCTTCAAAAAAGTGAAAAAAATTCCGTTCTGAGTGGGCACTTGGAAAAAATTTCAACTTTTTTCATCCAAAAAGTGAAAAAAATCCAAATTTCATCTTTTTTAGTCCCAAAAGAGAAAAAATCAAATTTAAATTTTTTTCTTCAAAAAAGTGACAAAGTCCGGTTCTGAGTGGGCACTTGGAAAAAATGTCTACTTTTTTCATCCAAAAAGTGAAAAAATCCAAATTCAATACATTTCTTCAAAAAAGTCACAAAGTCCCATTCTGAATGGGGACTTAGAAAAAATGTCAACCTTTATCGTCCAAAAAGTGAAAACATCCAAATTTAATTTTCTTCTTCAAAGAAGTAACAAATTCCCATTCTGACAAGGGACTTGGAAGCTCTTTTGACTTTTCACAAAAGTTGAATTTTTTTCTAAGTCCCATCTCATTATGAGATGGGACTTAGAAAAATATTCAACTTTTGTCTAAGTTGACATGTGTGCCGCTTCCCATGTCAGAATGGGACATTTTGACTTATTGGATGGAAAGATAAACTTTTTTGATCCAAATAGTGAAAAATTGCAAATTCATAGTTTTTTTCAAAAAGTGACAAAGTCCCATTCTGAGTGGGCACTTGGAAAAAATTTCAACTTTTTTCATCCAAAAAGTGAAAAAATCCTAATTTCATCTTTTTTAGTCCCAAAAGTAAAAAAAACAAATTTCAATTTTTTTTCTTCAAAAAAGTGAAAAAAAAATCATTCTGAGTGGGCACTTTGAAAAAAATTCAACTTTTTCACCAAAAAAATGAAAAAATCCAAATTTCATCTTTTTTTAGTCCCAAAAGTGAAAAAATCACATTTCAATTTTTTTCTTCAAAAAGTGAAAAAAATTCCGTTCTGAGTGGGCACTTGGAAAAAATTTCAACTTTTTTCATCCAAAAAGTGAAAAAATCCAAATTTCATCTTTTTTAGACCCAAAAGAGAAAAAATCAAATTTACATTTTTTTCTTCAAAAAAGTGACAAAGTCCGGTTCTGAGTGGGCACTTGGAAAAAATGTCTACTTTTTTCATCCAAAAAGTGAAAAAATCCAAATTCAATACATTTCTTCAAAACAGTCACAAAGTCCCATTCTGAATGGGGACTTAGAAAAATTTTCAACCTTTATCGTCCAAAAAGTGAAAACATCCAAATTTAATTTTCTTCTTCAAAGAAGTAACAAATTCCCATTCTGACAAGGGACTTGGAAGCTCTTTTGACTTTTCACAAAAGTTGAATTTTTTTCTAAGTCCCATCTCATTATGAGATGGGACTTAGAAAAATATTCAACTTTTGTCTAAGTTGACATGTGTGCCGCTTCCCATGTCAGAATGGGACATTTTGACTTATTGGATGGAAAGATAAACTTTTTTGATCCAAATAGTGAAAAATTGCAAATTCATAGTTTTTTTCAAAAAAGTGACAAAGTCCCATTCTGAGTGGGCACTTGGAAAAATTTCAACTTTTTTCACCAAAAAAGTGAAAAAATCCAAATTTCATCTTTTTTAGTCCCCAAAGTGAAAAAATCAAATTTCAATTTTTTTCTTCAAAAAAGTGAAAAAGATTCCGTTCTGAGTGGGCACTTGGAAAAAATTTCAACTTTTTTCATCCAAAAAGTGAAAAAATCCAAATTTCATCTTTTTTAGTCCCAAAAGAGAAAAAATCAAATTTACATTTTTTTCTTCAAAAAAGTGACAAAGTCCGGTTCTGAGTGGGCACTTGGAAAAAAATGTCTACTTTTTTCATCCAAAAAGTGAAAAATCCAAATTCAATACATTTCTTCAAAAAAGTCACAAAGTCCCATTCTGAATGGGGACTTAGAAAAAATTTCAACCTTTATCGTCCAAAAAGTGAAAACATCCAAATTTAATTTTCTTCTTCAAAGAAGTAACAAATTCCCATTCTGACAAGGGACTTGGAAGCTCTTTTGACTTTTCACAAAAGTTGAATTTTTTTCTAAGTCCCATCTCATTATGAGATGGGACTTAGAAAAATATTCCACTTTTGTCTAAGTTGACATGTGTGCCGCTTCCCATGTCAGAATGGGACATTTTGACTTATTGGATGGAAAGATAAACTTTTTTGATCCAAATAGTGAAAAATTGCAAATTCATAGTTTTTGTCAAAAAGTGACAAAGTCCAATTCTGAGTGTGCACTTGGAAAAAATTTCAACTTTTTTCATCCAAAAAGTGAAAAAATCCTAATTTCATTTTTTTTTAGTCCCAAAAGTATAAAAAACAAATTTCAATTTTTTTCTTCAAAAAAGTGAAAAAAAAATCATTCTGAGTGGGCACTTGGAAAAAATTTCAACTTTTTTCACCAAAAAAGTGAAAAAATCAAAATTTCATCTTTTTTAGTCCCAAAAGTGAAAAAATCAAATTTCAATTTTTTTCTTCAAAAAAGTGAAAAAAATTCCATTCTGAGTGGGCACTTGGAAAAAATTTCAACTTTTTTCATCCAAAAAGTGAAAAAATCCAAATTTCATCTTTTTTAGTCCCAAAAGAGAAAAAATCAAATTTAAATTTTTTTCTTCAAAAAAGTGACAAAGTCCGGTTCTGAGTGGGCACTTGGAAAAAATGTCTACTTTTTTCATACAAAAAGTGAAAAAATCCTAATTTCATTTTTTTTAGTCCCAAAAGTATAAAAAACAAATTTCAATTTTTTTCTTCAAAAAAGTGAAAAAAAATTCATTCTGAGTGGGCACTTGGAAAAAATTTCAACTTTTTTCACCAAAAAAGTGAAAAAATCCAAATTTCATCTTTTTTAGTCCCAAAAGTGAAAAAATCAAATTTCAATTTTTTTCTTCAAAAAAGTGAAAAAAATTCCATTCTGAGTGGGCACTTGGAAAAAATTTCAACTTTTTTCATCCAAAAAGTGAAAAAATCCAAATTTCATCTTTTTTAGTCCCAAAAGAGAAAAAATCAAATTTAAATTTTTTTCTTCAAAAAAGTGACAAAGTCCGGTTCTGAGTGGGCACTTGGAAAAAATGTCTACTTTTTTCATCCAAAAAGTGAAAAAATCCAAATTCAATACATTTCTTCAAAAAAGTCACAAAGTCCCATTCTGAATGGGGACTTAGAAAAAATTTCAACCTTTATCGTCCAAAAAGTGAAAACATCCAAATTTAATTTTCTTCTTCAAAGAAGTAACAAATTCCCATTCTGACAAGGGACTTGGAAGCTCTTTTGACTTTTCACAAAAGTTGAATTTTTTTCTAAGTCCCATCTCATTATGAGATGGGACTTAGAAAAATATTCAACTTTTGTCTAAGTTGACATGTGTGCCGCTTCCCATGTCAGAATGGGACATTTTGACTTATTGGATGGAAAGATAAACTTTTTTGATCCAAATAGTGAAAATTGCAAATTCATAGTTTTTGTCCAAAAAGTGACAAAGTCCCATTCTGAGTGGGGACTTGGAAAAAAATGTATACCTTTATCGTCTAAAAGTGAAAACATCCAAATTTAATTTTCTTCTTCAAAGAAGTAACAAATTCCCATTCTGACAAGTGACTTGGAAGCTCTTTTGACTTTTCACAAAAGTTGAATTTTTTTCTAAGTCCCATCTGATTATGAGATGGGACTTAGAAAAATATTCAACTTTTGTCTAAGTTGACATGTGTGCCGCTTCCCATGTCAGAATGGGACATTTTGACTTATTGGATGGAAAGATAAACTTTTTTGATCCAAATAGTGAAAAATTGCAAATTCATAGTTTTTTTCAAAAAGTGACAAAGTCCCATTCTGAGTGGGCACTTGGAAAAAATTTCAACTTTTTTCATCCAAAAAGTGAAAAAATCCTAATTTCATCTTTTTTAGTCCCAAAAGTAAAAAAAACAAATTTCAATTTTTTTTCTTCAAAAAAGTGAAAAAAAATTCATTCTGAGTGGGCACTTTGAAAAAATTTCAACTTTTTTCACCAAAAAAATGAAAAAATCCAAATTTCATCTTTTTTAGTCCCAAAAGTGAAAAAATCAAATTTCAATTTTTTTCTTCAAAAAAGTGAAAAAAAATCCGTTCTGAGTGGGCACTTGGAAAAAATTTCAACTTTTTTCATCCAAAAAGTGAAAAAATCAAAATTTCATCTTTTTTCGTCCCAAAAGTAAAAAAAACAAATTTTATTTTTTTTCTTCAAAAAAGTGAAAAAAAAATCATTCTGAGTGGGCACTTGGAAAAAATTTCAACTTTTTTCACCAAAAAAGTGAAAAAATCAAAATTTCATCTTTTTTAGTCCCAAAAGTGAAAAAATCAAATTTCAATTTTTTTCTTCAAAAAAGTGAAAAAAAATCCGTTCTGAGTGGGCACTTGGAAAAAATTTCAACTTTTTTCATCCAAAAAGTGAAAAAATCCAAATTTCATCTTTTTTAGTCCCAAAAGAGAAAAAATCAAATTTACATTTTTTTCTTCAAAAAAGTGACAAAGTCCCATTCTGAGTGGGGACTTGGAAAAAATTTCAACTTTTTTCATCCAAAAAGTGAAAAAATCCTAATTTCATCTTTTTTAGTCCCAAAAGTATAAAAATCAAATTTCAATTTTTTTCTTCAAAAAAGTGAAAAAAAAATCATTCTGAGTGGGCACTTGGAAAAATGTCAACTTTTTTCACCAAAAAAGTGAAAAAATCCAAATTTCATCTTTTTTAGTCCCAAAAGTGAAAAAATCTAATTTCAATTTTTTTCTTCAAAAAAGTGAAAAAAATTCCGTTCTGAGTGGGCACTTGGAAAAAATTTCAACTTTTTTCATCCAAAAAGTGAAAAAATCAAAATTTCATCTTTTTTAGTCCACAAAGAGAAAATATCAAATTTACATTTTTTTCTTCAAAAAAGTGACAAAGTGCGGTTCTGAGTGGGCACTTGGAAAAAATGTCTACTTTTTTCATCCAAAAAGTGAAAAAATCCAAATTCAATACATTTCTTCAAAAAAGTCACAAAGTCCCATTCTGAATGGGGACTTAGAAAAAATGTCAACCTTTATCGTCCAAAAAGTGAAAACATCCAAATTTAATTTTCTTCTTCAAAGAAGTAACAAATTCCCATTCTGACAAGGGACTTGGAAGCTCTTTTGACTTTTCACAAAAGTTGAATTTTTTTCTAAGTCCCATCTCATTATGAGATGGGACTTAGAAAAATATTCAACTTTTGTCTAAGTTGACATGTGTGCCGCTTCCCATGTCAGAATGGGACATTTTGACTTATTGGATGGAAAGATAAACTTTTTTGATCCAAATAGTGAAAAATTGCAAATTCATAGTTCTTGTCAAAAAAGTGACAAAGTCCCATTCTGAGTGGGCACTTGGAAAAAATGTCAACTTTTTTCATCCAAAAAGTGAAAAAATCCTAATTTCATCTTTTTTAGTCCCAAAAGTAAAAAAACAAATTTCAATTTTTTTCTTCAAAAAAGTGAAAAAAAAATCATTCTGAGTGGGCACTTGGAAAAAATTTCAACTTTTTTCACCAAAAAAGTGAAAAAATCCAAATTTCATCTTTTTTAGTCCCAAAAGTGAAAAATCAAATTTCAAATTTTTTCTTCAAAAAAGTGAAAAAAAATCCGCTCTGAGTGGGCACTTGGAAAAAATTTCAACTTTTTTTATCCAAAAAGTGAAAAAATCCAAATTTCATCTTTTTTAGTCCCAAAAGAGAAAAAATCAAATTTACATTTTTTTCTTCAAAAAAGTGACAAAGTCCGGTTCTGAGTGGGCACTTGGAAAAAATGTCTACTTTTTTCATCCAAAAAGTGAAAAAATCCAAATTCAATACATTTTTTCAAAAAAGTCACAAAGTCCCATTCTGAATGTGGACTTAGAAAAAATTTCAACCTTTATCGTCCAAAAAGTGAAAACATCCAAATTTAATTTTCTTCTTCAAAGAAGTAACAAATTCCCATTCTGACAAGGGACTTGGAAGCTCTTTTGACTTTTCACAAAAGTTGAATTTTTTCTAAGTCCCATCTCATTATGAGATGGGACTTAGAAAAATATTCAACTTTTGTCTAAGTTGACATGTGTGCCGCTTCCCATGTCAGAATGGGACATTTTGACTTATTGGATGGAAAGATAAACTTTTTTGATCCAAATAGTGAAAAATTTAAAATTCATAGTTTTTGTATAAAAAGTGACAAAGTCCCATTCTCAGTGGGGACTTGGAAAAAATTTCAACTTTTTTCATCCAAAAAGTGAAAAAATCCTAATTTCATCTTTTTTAGTCCCAAAAGTGAAAAAATCAAATTTCAATTTTTTTCTTCAAAAAAGTGAAAAAATTCCGTTCTGAGTGGGCACTTGGAAAAAATTTCAACTTTTTTCATCCAAAAAGTGAAAAAATCCAAATTTCATCTTTTTTAGTCCCAAAAGAGAAAAAATCAAATTTACATTTTTTTCTTCAAAAAAGTGACAAAGTCCGGTTCTGAGTGGGCACTTGGAAAAAATGTCTACTTTTTTCATCCAAAAAGTGAAAAAATCCAAATTCAATACATTTCTTCAAAAAAGTCACAAAGTCCCATTCTGAATGGGGACTTAGAAAAAATTTCAACCTTTATCGTCCAAAAAGTGAAAACATCCAAATTTAATTTTCTTCTTCAAAGAAGTAACAAATTCCCATTCTGACAAGGGACTTGGAAGCTCTTTTGACTTTTCACAAAAGTTGAATTTTTTCTAAGTCCCATCTCATTATGAGATGGGACTTAGAAAAATATTCAACTTTTGTCTAAGTTGACATGTGTGCCGCTTCCCATGTCAGAATGGGACATTTTGACTTATTGGATGGAAAGATAAACTTTTTTGATCCAAATAGTGAAAAATTTAAAATTCATAGTTTTTGTATAAAAAGTGACAAAGTCCCATTCTCAGTGGGGACTTGGAAAAAATTTCAACTTTTTTCATCCAAAAAGTGAAAAAATCCTAATTTCATCTTTTTTAGTCCCAAAAGTGAAAAAATCAAATTTCAATTTTTTTCTTCAAAAAAGTGAAAAAAATTCCGTTCTGAGTGGGCACTTGGAAAAAATTTCAACTTTTTTCATCCAAAAAGTGAAAAAATCCAAATTTCATCTTTTTTAGTCCCAAAAGAGAAAAAATCAAATTTACATTTTTTTCTTCAAAAAAGTGACAAAGTCCGGTTCTGAGTGGGCACTTGGAAAAAATGTCTACTTTTTTCATCCAAAAAGTGAAAAAATCCAAATTCAATACATTTCTTCAAAAAGTCACAAAGTCCCATTCTGAATGGGGACTTAGAAAAAATTTCAACCTTTATCGTCCAAAAAGTGAAAACATCCAAATTTAATTTTCTTCTTCAAAGAAGTAACAAATTCCCATTCTGACAAGGGACTTGGAAGCTCTTTTGACTTTTCACAAAAGTGAATTTTTTTCTAAGTCCCATCTCATTATGAGATGGGACTTAGAAAAATATTCAACTTTTGTCTAAGTTGACATGTGTGCCGCTTCCCATGTCAGAATGGGACATTTTGACTTATTGGATGGAAAGATAAACTTTTTTGATCCAAATAGTGAAAAATTGCAAATTCATAGTTTTTTTCAAAAAGTGACAAAGTCCCATTCTGAGTGGGCACTTGGAAAAAATTTCAACTTTTTTCATCCAAAAAGTGAAAAAAATCCTAATTTCATCTTTTTTAGTCCCAAAAGTAAAAAAAACAAATTTCAATTTTTTTTCTTCAAAAAAGTGAAAAAAAAATCATTCTGAGTGGGCACTTTGAAAAAAATTCAACTTTTTTCACCAAAAAAATGAAAAAATCCAAATTTCATCTTTTTTAGTCCCAAAAGTGAAAAAATCAAATTTCAATTTTTTTCTTCAAAAAAGTGAAAAAAATTCCGTTCTGAGTGGCACTTGGAAAAAATTTCAACTTTTTTCATCCAAAAAGTGAAAAAATCAATCAAATTTACATTTTTTTCTTCAAAAAAGTGACAAAGTCCGGTTCTGAGTGGGCACTTGGAAAAAAATGTCTACTTTTTTCATCCAAAAAGTGAAAAAATCCAAATTCAATACATTTCTTCAAAAAAGTCACAAAGTCCCATTCTGAATGGGGACTTAGAAAAAATTTCAACCTTTATCGTCCAAAAAGTGAAAACATCCAAATTTAATTTTCTTCTTCAAAGAAGTAACAAATTCCCATTCTGACAAGGGACTTGGAAGCTCTTTTGACTTTTCACAAAAGTTGAATTTTTTTCTAAGTCCCATCTCATTATGAGATGGGACTTAGAAAAATATTCAACTTTTGTCTAAGTTGACATGTGTGCCGCTTCCCATGTCAGAATGGGACATTTTGACTTATTGGATGGAAAGATAAACTTTTTTGATCCAAATAGTGAAAAATTGCAAATTCATAGTTTTTGTCCAAAAAGTGACAAAGTCCCATTCTGAGTGGGGACTTGGAAAAAAATGTATACCTTTATCGTCTAAAAAGTGAAAACATCCAAATTTAATTTTCTTCTTCAAAGAAGTAACAAATTCCCATTCTGACAAGTGACTTGGAAGCTCTTTTGACTTTTCACAAAAGTTGAATTTTTTTCTAAGTCCCATCTGATTATGAGATGGGACTTAGAAAAATATTCAACTTTTGTCTAAGTTGACATGTGTGCCGCTTCCCATGTCAGAATGGGACATTTTGACTTATTGGATGGAAAGATAAACTTTTTTGATCCAAATAGTGAAAAATTGCAAATTTTTCAAAAAGTGACAAAGTCCCATTCTGAGTGGGCACTTG